>NC_133324.1:820462747-820762747 GCF_042186555.1 Aquarana catesbeiana | reverse complement strand
GGGAGAGAGAGAGACCATGAGGAGAGAAAGAGAGGGGGCAGAGGGGAGAGAGAGTGAGGGGAGAAAGAGAGAGGGGGTAGAGGGAAGAGAGAGAGACAGCGTGAGGAAAAAGAGAGAGGGTGAAAGAGAGAGAGAGATACAGTGAGGGGAGAAATAGAAAGGGGCAGAGGGGAGAGAGAGACAGTGAGGGGAGAAAGAGAGAAAGGGGGCAGAGGGGGGAGAGAGGCAGTGAGATGAGAAAGACAGAGGGGGAGAGAGAGAGAAACAGTGAGGGGAAAAAGTGAGAGGGGGCAGAGGAGAAAGAGGGAGAAAGAGAGAGAGAGAGAGAGAGAGAGAGGGGGGGGCAGAGGGGAGAGAGAGAGAGTGAGGGGAGAAAGAGAGAAGGGGGTAGAGGGGAGAGAGAGAGACCATGAGGAGAGAAAGAGAGGGGGCAGAGGGGAGAGAGAGTGAGGGGAGAAAGAGAGAGGGGGTAGAGGGAAGAGAGAGAGACAGCGTGAGGAAAAAGAGAGAGGGTGAAAGAGAGAGAGAGATACAGTGAGGGGAGAAATAGAAAGGGGCAGAGGGGAGAGAGAGACAGTGAGGGGAGAAAGAGAGAAAGGGGGCAGAGGGGGGAGAGAGGCAGTGAGATGAGAAAGACAGAGGGGGAGAGAGAGAGAAACAGTGAGGGGAAAAAGTGAGAGGGGGCAGAGGAGAAAGAGGGAGAGAGAGAGAGAGAGAGAGAGGGGGGGCAGAGGGGAGAGAGAGAGAGTGAGGGGAGAAAGAGAGAGTGGGTAGAGGGGAGAGAGAGAGACAATGAGGGGAGAAAGAGAGGGGGTAGAGGGAAGAGAGAGAGACAGCGTGAGGAAAAAGAGAGAGGGTGAAAGAGAGAGAGAGATACAGTGAGGGGAGAAATAGAAAGGGGCAGAGGGGAGAGAGAGACAGTGAGGGGAGAAAGAGAGAAAGGGGGCAGAGGGGGGAGAGAGGCAGTGAGATGAGAAAGACAGAGGGGGAGAGAGAGAGAAACAGTGAGGGGAAAAAGTGAGAGGGGGCAGAGGAGAAAGAGGGAGAGAGAGAGAGAGAGAGAGAGAGAGAGAGGGGGGCAGAGGGGAGAGAGAGAGAGTGAGGGGAGAAAGAGAGAGTGGGTAGAGGGGAGAGAGAGAGACAATGAGGGGAGAAAGAGAGGGGGCAGAGGGGAGAGAGAGTGAGGGGAGAAAGAGAGAGGGGGTAGAGGGAAGAGAGAGAGACAGTGTGAGGAAAAAGAGATAGGGTGAAAGAGAGAGAGAGATACAGTGAGGGGAGAAAGAGAAAGAGGCAGAGGGGAGAGAGAGACAGTGAGGGGAGAAAGGGAGAGGGGGTAGAGGGGGGCGAGAGAGAGAGGCAGTGAGGGGAGAAAAGAGAGGGAGGGGGCACAGGGGGAGAGAGAGAGAGCGAGAGAGAGAGAAGAAAGAGGGGGAGAGATAGAGAGAGGGGGCAGAGGGGGGAGAGAGAGAGTGAGGGGAGAAAGAGAGAGTGGGTAGAGGGGAGAGAGAGAGACAATGAGGGGAGAAAGAAAGGGGGCAGAGGGGAGAGAGAGACAGTGAGACGAGAAAGAGAGAGGGGGAGAGAGAGACAGTGAGGGGAAAAAGTAAGAGGGGGCAGAGGGGAGAGAGAAAGAGAGAGAGAAACAGTGAGGGGAGAAACAGAGAGAGGGGGCACAGTGGGGAGAGAGAGAGAAAGAGGGGGGGAGATAGAGAGAGAGGGAGGCAGATGAGAGAGAGAAAGAAATTGAGAGGGGGGATATGGGAGAGAGAGAGAGTGAGGGGAGAAAGAGGGAGGGGGGAGAGAGGAGAGAGAGACAATGAGGGGAGAAAGAGAGGGGGGCATAGGGGAGAGAGAGAGAGTGAGGGGAGAAAGAGAGAGGGGGTAGAGCGAAGAGAGAGAGACAGCGGGAGGAAAAAGAGAGAGGGGGAAAGAGAGAGAGATACAGTGAGGGGAGAAAGAGAAAGGGCAGAGGGGAGAGAGAGACAGTGAGGGGAGAAAGGGAGAGGGGGTAGAGGGGGGCGAGAGAGAGACATTGAGGGGAGAAAGAGAGAGAGGGGGCAGAGGGGGGAGTGAGAGGCAGTGAGACGAGAAAGAGAGAGGGGGAGAGAGGGACAGTGAGGGGAAAAAGTGAGAGGGGGCAGAGGGGAGAGAGAAAGAGAGAGAGAGGGGGGGGCAGAGGGGAGAGAGAGTGAGGGGAGAAAGAGAGAGGGGGTAGAGGGGATAGAGAGACAATGAGGAGAGAAAGAGAGGGGGCAGAGGGGAGAGAGAGTGAGGGGAGAAAGAGAGAGGGGGTAGAGGGAAGATAGAGAGACAGCGTGAGGAAAAAGAGAGAGGGTGAAAGAGAGAGAGAGAGAGATACAGTGAGGGGAGAAAGAGAAAGGGGCAGAGAGAGACAGTGATGGGAGAAAGAGAGAAAGGGGGCAGAGGGGGGAGAGAGGCAGTGAGATGAGAAAGACAGAGGGGGAGAGAGAGAGAGAGAAACAGTGAGGGGAAAAAGTGAGAGGGGGCAGAGGAGAGAGAGGGAGAGAGAGAGAGAGAGGGGGGGCAGAGGGGAGAGAGAGAGAGTGAGGGGAGAAAGAGAGAGTGGGTAGAGGGGAGAGAGAGAGACAATGAGGGGAGAAAGAGAGGGGGCAGAGGGGAGAGAGAGTGAGGGGAGAAAGAGAGAGGGGGTAGAGGGAAAAGAGAGAGACAGCGTGAGGAAAAAGAGATAAGGTGAAAGAGAGAGAGAGAGAGAGAGATACAGTGAGGGGAGAAAGAGAAAGGGGCAGAGGGGAGAGAGAGACAGTGAGGGGAGAAAGGGAGAGGGGGTAGAGGGGGACGAGAGAGAGAGGCAGTGAGGGGAGAAAAGAGAGGGAGGGGGCACAGGGGGAGAGAGAGAGAGAGAAGAAAGAGGGGGAGAGATAGAGAGAGAGGGGGCAGAGGGGGGAGAGAGAGAGTGAGGGGAGAAAGAGAGGGGGGTAGAGGGGAGAGAGAAAGACAATGAGGGGAGAAAGAGAGGGGGCAGAGGGGAGAGAGAGACAGTGAGACGAGAAAGAGAGAGGGGGAGAGAGAGACAGTGAGGGGAAAAAGTAAGAGGGGGCAGAGGGGAGAGAGAAAGAGAGAGAGAAATAGTGAGGGGAGAAACAGAGAGAGGGGGCACAGTGGGGAGAGAGAGAGAGAAAGAGGGGGGGAGATAGAGAGAGAGGGGGCAGATGAGAGAGAGAAAAAAATTGAGAGGGGGGATAGGGGAGAGAGAGAGAGTGAGGGGAGAAAGAGGGAGGGGGGAGAGAGGAGAGAGAGACAATGAGGGGAGAAAGAGAGAGGGGGTAGAGGGGAGAGAGAGAGACAATGAGGGGAGAAAGAGAGGGGGGCAGAGGGGAGAGAGAGAGAGTGAGGGGAGAAAGAGAGAGTGGGTAGAGGGGAGAGAGAGAGACAATGAGGGGAGAAAGAGAGGGGGCAGAGGGGAGAGAGAGTGAGGGGAGAAAGAGAGGGGGGGTAGAGGGAAAAGAGAGAGACAGCGTGAGGAAAAAGAGATAGGGTGAAAGAGAGAGAGAGAGAGATACAGTGAGGGGAGAAAGAGAAAGGGGCAGAGGGGAGAGAGAGACAGTGAGGGGAGAAAGGGAGAGGGGGTAGAGGGGGACGAGAGAGAGAGGCAGTGAGGGGAGAAAAGAGAGGGAGGGGGCACAGGGGGAGAGAGAGAGAGAGAGAAGAAGAAAGAGGGGGAGAGATAGAGAGAGAGGGGGCAGAGGGGGGAGAGAGAGAGTGAGGGGAGAAAGAGAGGGGGGTAGAGGGGAGAGAGAAAGACAATGAGGGGAGAAAGAGAGGGGGCAGAGGGGAGAGAGAGACAGTGAGACGAGAAAGAGAGAGGGGGAGAGAGAGACAGTGAGGGGAAAAGTAAGAGGGGGCAGAGGGGAGAGAGAAAGAGAGAGAGAAACAGTGAGGGGAGAAACAGAGAGAGGGGGCACAGTGGGGAGAGAGAGAGAGAAAGAGGGGGGGAGATAGAGAGAGAGGGGGCAGATGAGAGAGAGAAAGAAATTGAGAGGGGGGATAGGGGAGAGAGAGAGAGTGAGGGGAGAAAGAGGGAGGGGAGAGAGAGGAGAGAGAGACAATGAGGGGAGAAAGAGAGAGGGGGTAGAGGGGAGAGAGAGAGACAATGAGGGGAGAAAGAGAGGGGGGCAGAGGGGAGAGAGAGAGAGTGAGGGGAGAAAGAGAGAGGGAGTAGAGCAAAGAGAGAGAGACAGTGAGAGGAATAAGAGAGAGGGGGAAAGAGAGAGAGATACAGTGAGGGGAGAAAGAGAAAGGGGCAGAGGGGAGAGAGAGACAGTGAGGGGAGAAAGGGCGAGGGGGTAGAGGGGGGCGAGAGAGAGACATTGAGGGGAGAAAGAGAGAGAGGGGGCAGAGGGGGGAGTGAGAGGCAGTGAGATGAGAAAGAGAGAGGGGGAGAGAGGGACAGTGAGGGGAAAAAGTGAGAGGGGGCAGAGGGGAGAGAGAAAGAAAGAGAGAAACAGTGAGGGGAGAAAGAGAGAGAGGTGGCACAGTGGGGAGAGAGAGAGAGAAAAGAGAGAAGGGGGGGTAGAGAGAGAGGGGGCAGATGAGAGAGAGAAAGAAATTGAGAGGGGGGATAGGGGAGAGAGAGAGAAAGAAAGAGTAATGACATAGAGTGAAGAGAGATAGAGGGGGGGAAAGAGGGAGATTTCTTGAAATATGAAGAGTAAATTGCTAGCATACACCATATAAATAATATTACATATTCAGTACATCTCCGGAATGGTATAGACTTTAGTATATAACTTTATGTACCAATATGAGGTGAGGGGAGTGCAGTGTGACTGCTCTCTCTCTATGACAAGTGATAAGTCGGGGATAGGATGTCGCAGTGTGTATGGGGAGGAGAAGGTCTGTGTGAATAGAGGTAGGACCGCCCCCTCTCGGGTGTCCGGGCTCTCATCACACTGCAGTCCTCACTGGTGGTAAATAGAGCCGGAGAGCGGCACCAGATGAGAGCCCTGAGGGGAGACTCTCCAGGGATAAGATCTACACACGGATACAATGGAGTCCTCCTCATAGACTGCACAGGAGGGAGATGAGGGAGATGAGAGGGAAAACTTCTCCATACAAATGTAAAGCGATGTACTGGACTTCATGAATAGTGGGGGGAGTATAGGAGAAGTGCTCATTCTATATACATACAACCCCTTGTAAGGGGAACACCCTACACCCTGCACACATGTAATCACAATTTATACACTGTCTCTTTGATTGGAAATAGAATTAAAAATAGTAAACAAATAAATAAAAAAATAAATATATACTGCACATTTTTTTGTTAATGAGGTTGCATGTGATTGGACAAGATTTGGTCATATCCAAGCAGATGGCAAAGTTGCCCACACACCTTCCAACCTTTTGTAGGAAGTAATAAATCTTAAAGTTGAACTTTAAAAAAATAAATAAAATAAAAACAATGTACAGCTCAGTATACTATTTCAGCAATGCTGAGATGAATGAACTGCCATGTATTGATCACCTGGGCCCGACCAATGGGACGCGGCAGTGCTAGAAATACGGCGAGGAAAGTTCTGTTTTACAACGTCCACACACGTGATCAAACAATCATTCAATGTGATCAAACAATCATTCAATGGGAATAAACTGATCTAATTGAATCAAAAACCAAAAGCGCCTCCATTCAAAAGATTTAATGAGCACTCGGTCAAATTCCATCGGCTGTGGCAGGATTTTGTTGATGGCTTCAGATTGATCAAACAAATATCTGTGAGTCAGAGAACTAGTTGTAAAGCCGATCGATTAAAGGATCATTTTATTGGATCATTTACTTTTATAAACTGATATATTTTTTCAATCAACATTTCTAGATTATTCTTTTCTTGTCATTTTTTTCATGTGCAACCCCTCTGGCAATCCATTGTATGGTCGGAGTTTCACAATGCGTTTTTGGGTGTTTCAAGGGTAGAAAAAAACATGCAACATTCTGGGTTGTAAACCCTGGAGGTTTGCATTCTATGCATTGTGAAAAACCTCCTGTGATGCAGCTGCCCCCCCAGAACCCCCCTTTTACTTACCTGAACCCGGTCTTTCCAGCGCTGGGGATGATCACACCAGCTCCAGCCAGTTTCTCTGGTCTTGATTGGATAGATTGATAGCAGTGCTGCCATTGGCTCCAGCAGGACACGGGAGAGTGCCCGCATGAGTGCCCCAAGAGAGAGTGGCTCTCCAATGGGGCACTCAAGAAGAGGAGGAGTCAGGAGGGCATAGAATGTTGTGCCCCCCCCTCCCCAAGCCCCTTTTAAATACTTACCTGAGCCCAATCTCAATCGCACGATGCCCAAGATCAGCAGCTCTTTCCGCTCTTTCCCTCCCCACAGAACAGAGAGGCAGGAAGCACTGGTCCCTGCTTCTGTCAATCAAATTCGGTGACAAGGGGGCGGGGCCAAGCCACACTGTGTGTGTCTTTGGACACAGGCAGCACAGCTCAATATTAAAGGGGTTGTAAAGCCTGAATGAGTGTCCAAATTTGGTGGCTTCAAATGGGGGCACGAGTCAGGAGTGCTGGGGGGGGATTCCAGAAGGAGAGGATCAGGGCTGTTCTGTGCAAAATCATTGCACAGAACAGGTACAGTAGGTATATCATGGTTATTAAAAAAAAAAGTTTAGAATCCCTTTAACACGTGAGAAATAACTAACATGAGTATTTGCAGGCATGGGAAGTACGTCATAAAGTCATAGAGCTTTCTAAGCCTGGAAATCTATATGATTGTAAGCTTCCCTATTTTTATTGATTTTTACGCTAATGGTGGCCATACATGCTTCAGAAAATGATTGATTTATTTTCTGATCCTCTCCTGATAGGAATAATCGATCCATAGTTGACAACCCATTCAATCTATATGCCCTACACAGAGAAGTGGATTTAAATAATTAGGATATGATTGTAACTTGTAATCATAAGTTAGCGATCGCCTCTCTCTTCCTGCCCATGCAATCTCATAATGTGATCATAAGCAAAGTATTTCAGAGCTGCCAATCGATTCAAAACAATCATTTTCCACCCTGGCCAAAGGACTCCATTTGATCGAATCTGATCTAAATCAGGTCAACATAGATTGAAAGGGAAGATCTGGCTTTTCAGTTGTTTGTGGATTTGATTGTTTTAACTGAATTGCACATCGATCAGATAATAAAATCAAAGTGTGTGTGGCCACCATACAGTATGTGTTCGATGATCCAGAGCCTCTCCAATCCTCTGGAACTCTCTACCCCAGTCAGTCAGACTATCTCTTAAGCCGCGTACACACGATCGGATTGTTGGCCAACAAAGTGTCAGATTTTTTTCCGAAGGGCATGTGCCAGGAACTTGTCTTGCATACAAACGGCACACAATTGTCGGCCAACAAACACGAACGTAATGACGTACTACAAGGAATTTCAGCTCTTGAGCGCCACCCTTTGGGCACCTTCTGCTAATGTCGTGCATTAATTCTGCACATGCATGTTTGTACTTTTGACTTTTGTGTGATGGACTGGTGTACAGACGATAGGAAAATCTGACAACAGACCGTTGTCTGCCGGAAATTTACTGGCCTGCCATCCAACATTTGTTGGCGGAAAGTTGGACAACAATTGTCTGTTGGAGCGTACTAACGGTCAGATTTTAGGCAAACAGTCTGTCATCACACAATTCCTGGACGAAAATCCGATCGTGTGTACGAGGCTTTACTTTGTCAACTTTCAGACGATCCCTCAAAACGTTTCTCTTCTGAGAAGTCTATCCAGCCCCCACCTAACAACTGCACATTTATTGTCTTCATCAGCCCATCCCCCACAGTTATTACCTCTCTTATCTCTTGGCCCTCCCCCTTAGATTGTAAGCTCCAAGGAGCAGGGCCCTCTGATTCCTCCTGTATTGAATTGTATGGTAACTGTACTATCAGCCCTTATGTTGTAAAGCGCTGTGTAAACTGCCGGCGCTATAAATCCTGTATAATAATAATAATTGCATTGTATATAGTGCCACTTTGATTCAGATGCCATGGAAGTTTCCAGTTAGATCAGGATACGGTGGAAGACTTTTTGTTTCAACTTAATTGTAATGTGAATGGTGTGCTCGAAAATAGGTTAATTTTTTTTTATTATTATTTTGATGTAGCAATTTCTCTGTATTTCTAAAGTTCTGCTAATGCAATAAAATGCAATTCTGAAAAAAACGATGATAAAAAGTGACGGGGTGTATGTGTGACATTGGAGTCTGGCAGACTGATAATTGGGCTTCCCATGGAAATAAATGGACACACTAGTGACTCAGGGGCCAGCCGATAGAACCACATCAGTTGTCCGCGGACCAGATATACGTCATTCCTGGAAAGTTGTCAGATGCAGAAGATATGTCATGACCTGTAGTTCTTCAAAAGAGCTGAGTCAGCACCTGCCAATGAGGTATATATGTATCTATGCAGTGGGGTCCCCACCACACAGGAGGAAAGTGGGGGCCAGCCCAAAACCTAGGGCCCCGGACATTGGACAGCAGAGAACAGCGTTGGCTGCTGGGAGAAGGAGGAACGAAGTAAGTATTGACACTTATCACCCCAACCTTACAAGCATTTGTCTGCTCATTTGGCTGAGGTGGGGATAAGTAAATGTGTGTGTAGGATCCAATGCAGTGGAATCTTCTGTGCACTGCATGGGTTAAATGGCCATTTGGTAAGGGAGGGGTACGAATAAGTACAAATATCTACCTTATTCCTTGGTCAACCAGCATACCTCCCAATATTATGAGATGGGAATGAGGGACACCTACCAGCAAACGTATGTAGGCATGGGACACGCCCCCTGCCACACCCCCTTAAAGGTGAATTAATCCAAGAAAAAGCTTAATTAAATCCAGAAGGGCTTTTTTTATCCATACTGTTCCTTTATATTGGCTTCTAAAATGTACAAATGCAGCAATTTAGAATTTGGATGAAAGGTTTAGCACTGGGAAACACTTTTTGAAAGATAAAAAGTGCATTTTATATACAGCTATATGGATCAGACCAAAATGAGGGACAAATGAGGGGGAAAGAGGGTCAGAGGGACATTGCTCCAAATCAGGGACAGTCCCTCGAAATCAGGGACAGTTGGGAGCTATGAACCAGACTTCCTCTTCTTTCCCAGGAAGCCCCCACCCAGGCTGGTTGCAGCTTTCTGACAATATCATGTACAATGCAAGGCCAGCAATCCTGCATTGTAGAGAAGGATGGTGAGGACCCGTCCACAACCCACTATATTAGACAGCTGAGAAGAATGCCAACTGCCAGGGGGGCAAATAATAAGTTATTTGCGCTTATTCCTCCCCTCATCCTCGCCAAAGAGAGGTTAAAGCGGCTCTTCTGTCATTTTTTCATCTTTCCATCTATTAAATCTTCTGCCCTTGTTATTTTAACTTTGGATAGTAAAATTTTCTTTTTCTGCCAGTAAATACCTTATACAGTCCACTTCCTGTTTCTTGTCTGGTCATTAGCCTAGGCTTATCACATCATGCACAGCTCTCTCTTTTTCACTCTTTTGAGAGTTTGCAAGGAAGGGAGGGGGGATGAGTCATAAGAGGACCAAGGAAAGCTGCAGGGCTGCAGAGCTGGAGGTGTGCCTCTGCGTGTCTGTGTAAATCTAGAAGTGAACAGGCAACAGCTTCAGCTGCCCACAGTTAAAATGGCTGCAGCCAGACTTAGTGGAGGGAGATTTCTGCAGCATATTTGGCAAGTACAGAATCACAGTATATATAAAATAATATGCAAAGTGGTTGGAGGGAAGCTCCGGAATGGCCAAGATGTTTTTATTACAAATTATGTGAGCAGACTGCAGTTCCTCTTTAACCCATGATGTCAGAGAGGGGGGAGGGCACTGCATGGATACATTTAAAAAGCAGCCCGTAATTAGGGTTTAATCTGCTATTATAGGGTGCTTTTCTTTAAAAAATTACAAAAAGTATGGGGCAGATAATGTATTGGTGAGAAAAACCCCAGTGGCATTAGGGTTGGTTCACACCAAATGCAGTCCAGTACGTTTTTATTCTGCATCAAAAACGTATGGGCAGCAGTTAACAAGGATTCCAATGGCCATAGTTCACACCAGTGCATTGCGTTTCCGTGCAGTCAGCAAAAGTAGAACCTGTTGCATTTTTTCTGTGTGGAATGCATCTGGAATGCAGCAAAACACATAAAAAATGCACCGGAATGCACTTGTCCCCAACTGAGATCAAGAAAAAAAAGAGAGGAAAAAACACAATGTAACGTATCATAAAAAAAACGCATAAAAAAAACATGCATGCAGAAATGCATTTGGAATGCAGAAATTGTGGTGTGAACCGGTCTTCAAAACAGAACAGAAGGCATTTTATAAAAGATTGTGAGCAGCATGCAATGTCTCTACAATAAAATACACTGATCTGCCTGTCTGCTCGCAGTCTTCATGCACAGCTCAGCTTACATCTCTGGCATGGTCCCTGCATTCCAAGATTACTGCGCAGGAGTTATGTCATCCCCAATGGCCAATGATAATTCCTGAAGACCAGCACCTGGGAAGAAGATGCCAACACCAGCTGGGGACTCAGACCATTAGAAAGGAGGTAAGTACAGGGCTTTTAGTTCCACTTTAAGTGACCCTTGTTGGCCCATTCACAGTGGAAGTGAGTTATGTTCTGTACAGTGTATGCCCCTGGCATGCGTTGTGTAGGGGCCATGCGTTGCATTGCCACAAAGCATCACACTGTTTGCTTCTTTTTTTAAACTTTATAAAATTGTCACAAAATGACCTTTCAATCAAATCTATGCACATCCGTGCATTGCAATACAGAGGAGCGTGTCTCAACCAGCTGCATAAAAATGCATCCCGTCCTACTTTTTTCAGTGCACACCAATGCAGGGCTTTTAGTATGGACTGAAACAGAAGGACATAAGCAAACTGCACTGGGAATGAGCCCTAAATCCTGATCCACATAACCAGCAGAGGTACCAAGTGTGGGTTCTTTGTAGTATAATGTGCTAATAGCTTTCCCTCTTTCATATACCAGACTCAGGGGACTCAAATGAGAAGTGGGGTTCCCCAAAAGTGTCAGGAGCACCCAAAAAACTATACTGGGATCTGAAGCCCGCAGGTGAAGGACTCAGCTCAGCACTCTTCATCTGCCTGTGAAGTGTATGCTGTGCATGGAATGACCCTGCTGAGCTGTGATCTGATGCTGAGCTGTCTATGGACTGACCCAGTTGAGCTGTGCATGGACTGACCCTGCTGAGCTGTGCATGGACTGACCCTGCTGAGCTGTGCATGGACTGACCCTGCTGAGCTGTGCATGGACTGACCCTGCTGAGCTGTGCATGGACTGACCCTGCTGAGCTGTGCATGGACTGACCCTGCTGAGCTGTCTATGGACTGACCCTGCTGAGCTGTGCATGGACTGACCCTGCTGAGCTGTGCATGGACTGACCCTGCTGAGCTGTGCATGGACTGACCCTGCTGAGCTGTCTATGGACTGACCCTGCTGAGCTGTACATGGACTGACCCTGCTGAGCTGTGCATGGACTGACCCTGCTGAGCTGAGCTCTCTATGGACTGACCCTGCTGAGCTCTCTATGGACTGACCCTGCTGAGCTGTGCATGGACTGAACCTGCTGAGCTGAGCTCTCTATGGACTGAGCCTGCTGAGCTCTCTATGGACTGAGCCTGCTGAGCTCTCTATGGACTGACCCTGCTGAGCTCTCTATGGACTGACCCTGCTGAGCTGTGCATGGACTGACCCTGCTGAGCTGTGCATGGACTGACCCTGCTGAGCTGTGCATGGACTGACCCTGCTGAGCTGTCTATGGACTGACCCTGCTGAGCTGTGTATGGACTGACCCTGCTGAGCTGTCTATGGACTGACCCTGCTGAGCTGTGTATGGACTGACCCTGCTGAGCTCTCTATGGACTGACCCTGCTGAGCTGTGCATGGACTGACCCTGCTGAGCTGTGTATGGACTGACCCTGCTGAGCTCTCTATGGACTGACCCTGCTGAACTGAGCTCTCTATGGACTGACCCTGCTGAGCTCTCTATGGACTGACCCTGCTGAGCTCTCTATGGACTGACCCTGCTGAGCTCTCTATGGACTGACCCTGCTGAGCTCTCTATGGACTGACCCTGCTGAGCTGAGCTCTCTATGGACTGACCCTGCTTAGCTGTGATCTGGTGCTGGGCTGTCTATGGACTGAGCTGTGATCTGATGCTGAGCTCTCTATGGACTGACCCTGCTGAGCTGTGATCTGATGCTGGGCTCTCTATGGACTGAGCTGTGATCTGATGCTGAGCTCTCTATGGACTGACCCTGCTTAGCTGTGATCTGGTGCTGGGCTGTCTATGGACTGAGCTGTGATCTGATGCTGAGCTCTCTATGGACTGACCCTGCTTAGCTGTGATCTGGTGCTGGGCTGTCTATGGACTGAGCTGTGATCTGATCTCTCCCCGCACTGTGTAGCAGCACCATGCACAGCGCTGTGTATAAGGGGCGGAGTCGGGGGCGTGTCCGGGACAGTAGTGCCTGCTCTATACCTTGGCTGCTCCTGTTCAGGAGGTCAGTTGGAAGAAGTGCAGCCTGTGGATTGGGGACTTAGAGAATTGTCGGGACTGTCCGGGGTGCTCGCAGCCGCCCGCCCTCCGCCTCCTGTTGCTTGTACCATGGGCTGGGATTTTGTGTGCTTGCTGCTTCTTGCAGGTCAGCTTGGATCTTCCTTTATCCTTCTTATTACTGAGCATCCTCCTTCTATATTGTGTGATCCGATGTTTGCTTCTCTGTGCGGAGAAGTTTTCCAGGCTGCTGCGATGTAGCAGTATATGTGTGTGTTGTAGGACGTCCTATACATTGTCCGGGTGATCCAGAGGGACGTCCGGCCACGTCTTCTATTATCATACAATTGTCTCGGCACACGTGTTTGATAACAGTCCAGGGAAATATTGTGATGATTGTAGTGGGGTTGTGACATTGCACGGATCGCACTGTCTGGGCGGACACTGCTTGTGTACACATCTCTGTAATGATTAGCATGGTGCAGGTGCTGGGGGAGAGGTTGTTTCACATCAGGCCACCGCTTGTGGCACTACAAGTCACAGCGTGTCTTTACCACTCAGACTGGAGGTGCTGGGACTTGTAGTTCCCAAGAAAGGTCTTGTAGTGCATGTGATGAATGCAGTACTACTACCAGTATTCTCGTACAAGGGTCATGCTATGGTCACATTATACAAGGGTCATGCGTTATGGTCTGACATGGACACTTGCACAGGGGTCATGGTCAGGTTTGGATACATTGTACTGGCAGGTGACCAATCAGAGGAGCGGATGGTACACGTGGCTAACCGATGCCAGGGCAGACAGCTTCTCTGTGCCAGGGTGCTGCCAGGGGCTCAGACCTGGGTCTATGTCATTTGCATGTTATAACGATTTCACATTATGTGCCAGGGAAAGCTCTGAATTCACTATCTCAGCATCGGTGCCTGCAGAGAACTGACATGACTAGAGCCTTGTTCTTCGGCCAAGGGGGGCTTAGTGATGGGATCACCTCTGCTTCTTAGAAATGTGTTGATAAGAAGAGGGGGTACTAGTGTTGGGATCACTACTCTTAGAAAGGACTTGATAAGAAGAGATGGTACTAGTGATGGGATCGATTCTCCTTCTTAGAAATAAATTGATAAGAAGAGGGGGTACTGGTGGTGGGATCACTTTTTTTGCTTAGAAATATATTGTTCTGAAGAGGGGGTACCAGTGGTGGGATCACTTCTCCTGTTAAGAAATATATTGTTCTGAAGAGGGGGTACCAGTGGTGGGATCGCTTCTCCTGTTTAGAAATATATTGTTCTGAAGAGGGGGTACCAGTGGTGGGATCGCTTCTCCTGTTTAGAAATATATTGTTCTGAAGAGGGGGTACCAGTGGTGGGATCGCTTCTCCTGTTTAGAAATATATTGTTCTGAAGAGGGGGTACCAGTGGTGGGATCACTTCTCCTGCTTAAAAATATATTGTTCTGAAGAGGGGGTACCAGTGGTGGGATCACTTCTCCTGCTTAAAAATATATTGTTCTGAAGAGGGGGTACCAGTGGTGGGATCACTTCTCCTGTTTATAAATATATTGTTATAAAGAGGGGGTACTAGTGTTGGGATCACTTCTCTTAGAAAGGACTTGATAAGAAGAGATGGTACTAGTGGCGGGATCGATTCTCCTTCTTAGAAATAAATTGATAAGAAGAGGGGGTACCAGTGGTGGGATCACTTCTCCTGTTTAGAAATATATTGTTATGAAGAGGGGGCACTTGTGGTGGGATCACTTCCCTTAGAAATTAATTGATAAGAAGAGGGGGTAATAGTGGTGGGATCACTTCATCTTCTTAATTGGTATGAAGAGGATGTATTGGTGGGGGGTTACTTCTGATTCTTAGAAATAAATTCATAAGAATGCAGATGAATAAAAATCAATTGTAACACAGAGATCATTCTTTTAGTTATTTTAAAAACCAGTGGATTGCTTAGAAAATAAGAATGTAAATTATAACTTGCGTCTAGGGTGACTTTAGAATAGAGTTGAGCCATGCATCGCATGTGTTGTGTTTTGGCAAGATGCGTTTTCCTTTTTATTTCAATAAAAATCACATTTTGCCAAAATGCACAAGTGTGGTTCCATCATAAATGATACCTATCAAGGGGCGCTCAGTAAACACTGACTTAGGGAGTAAGTACTTCTTGATTGTCTCAATACAGTTGAGAAATATTGAACTAGAGTTGCCTTTCTTAACCTTTTTACCCCAGAGGAACCCTTCAAATTTTTAGGTTTTGGGGAACCCCTTAGAAAACCAAGTCATTGGTGATCAGTGGGAGAAATGCAGCTTACACTGGTGGTCAGTTAGAAGAATGTCCTCCTTTCAGTGTGGGGCAGAATTCCCTTTCAGACAGCGACCATTGGTGGCATGTCAAGCTTTGCCAAGTGGTTTTGGCTCCAAAACTAAGCAGGCACCATCAGATTGGAAGTCAATCAGCCACTGCCAAAAGAACTCCTAGAAAACCTCTGGAGCAACCCTAGGCTTCCACTGAACCCTGGTTGAGAATAGCTTGAATAGAGTCTGAAGTATACGTTTCAGCAAAGCTCATTTTTGTTTGTTTGCTTTGATCAATGAATGTGATATTTATAGGATGCTCATGATTACGTTTGATGTTTGCAACAATTGTTAGCTTGTGTGTTGGTGTGTGTGTTTTTCATATAGTGTCGCTGTGAATCTTTGAACTGATGCAGTCTTAACTTAACTTATTTTAGTAGTGATTATGGCTTTCATCTGACAGAATGCCTCTAGTAGCTAGCTAACAGGTCAGTGGACAATCTAGTTCTTTTATTTTTTTTTCTTGCTGTGTCAGTTTTGTGCCTTTGAACGGTTGCCGTGGCACTGAATGAAAACTTTGCTGAAACCTTAGACATGTCTTTGTAGAGGATAGTAGAAAATGAGTGCCTTAAGTTGTTGTTACGGTTACAAGACTAGAGATAAGAGAGCCTGAGACAACACAGATTGCCTCTACTATCCCCAGGAGTTGACCTTCAAGAACAGACACTAGCAGAGGGTGTGAATATGTTTAGGAAAGTTCTTCAGTGACAAATTGGA
Organism: Aquarana catesbeiana; assembly: GCF_042186555.1. Classification (NCBI taxonomy): domain Eukaryota; kingdom Metazoa; phylum Chordata; class Amphibia; order Anura; family Ranidae; genus Aquarana; species Aquarana catesbeiana. The sequence goes on along the minus strand of NC_133324.1, from coordinate 820,747,104 downwards.
AAAGTGCTACAATTCTTTATATTAGGGCTGCCACACAATGGCAGGTTTTCCACTAACAATGATAGGTAGTGACAAGTCCACCAAGGACTGAATAGCGCAGTGGAATCCACCCATCCCAGGCACAAACTTTGGATAACTTTTTAATGCTTGACTGCTGTTTGGTGTCAATGCTAGTGTTATTCTGTTGTCAAATCCAGAGGCAATAACGTTTTTCCCTTTCCTTAGGAAGTTGACGTACCCTAGGCTTTCCCAAATTTTATACCACAGAGGAACCCTTAAAACCATTTTTAGGTCTCAAGGACCCCCGTAAAAAATGAATTCATTAGTGATCAGTGGGAAGAATGCCCTCCCCTTGGTGGTGGTCTGAATGCCAACCCTACAGCCCGCTAAAAAGATCACTTGTATCATGATTCTGGCTCTGCCGAATAGCATTGGGCTATACAAGCACCACCAGGTTGGAGACCAATCAGCCACTGGAACCCCTTGCAATCTCTGAAGGAACTTCAGGGTTCCATGGAACGCTGGTTGATAATGGCTGATGTACCCTTCAGCCAATTTTGCTGAGGCTGAGAGCATTTAGTATAGTTTTTCTGACTTAATACTGACAAAGGTTATTGTGTTTTGAAGAGGAAAATTATCCACCAAGAATTAGAATTACCAATAGTGACTGTTGTTGGTTTGTTGACTTCGTTATTAGTCCAATGCATTTCAACCAACTGATCCACACATAACAGGGATAAAGTGCAAGTGTGGTGCCCATGTCAATGTTCGGAATGTGTAGGTATTTGGCACACCGAAGAGATATAACAGAGCTTTTCAGGCTGTGCAGGGAGTACGTGCCAGATGCAAGAAGTAAGCAGGTGTTTGTTGCCAGTGGATCTGTTGTGATGAAAAACTAAATTGTATTAGTGTAGTATTTGGAAGTATGTTTTATTTTCAGTTTTTGACTTAAGGTATAAGCAGCTCAAAAAATGAAAGAGTAACAACATCTTATCCATGATGGCAGACATACAGGTCTCAGCGGTGACATCAATCACACAGACTTTGAAAACTATCCAGGTCACTATGGTATATGAGGCACCAGCACCACTCCCTTGTTATAACTTACACGTGCAAGCTTCAGAACTCTGTAAACTGTGATGCCTTGAAGATGACCAAATTGTGCCTGCTCATCCTGCATCCCTATATTCAGGGAACGCTAATTTCTTAGTATATCTCCTACTAGTACATTTAAGATTTTTGTGGTTTTGATTGTGACTGCAAAAGACTACAACCATTATATGACATCACCTGCCAATCATCATAAGAGAATAAACGTTCTCAGATAGATGGATTTTTCGGAGCTGGGCTACAAGCAGCACCAGGGCGTCTTCTCAGCTCCATGCTTCCACTTGTGAGCTCCTACAGTTCCACCAAGCATTAATGTGCCGATCTTCTTCTTAAATGCTATCAGTCCATGTACATACGCGTGTTATGACTATCTATAGTTTACATGCATTCTATATAAAGTGTAAACCCTAACAAAGAACTTCTCATTTGCTCCATTTTGCTCTGTTAAAAATTCAATTGAAAGCATTTTGTTATATCTGTTCAAAATTGCCTGTTGATCATGTCAGAAATTTAGAGCTGTCCTTTGTCTTGTGCACAATTTTTGTATTGCTGTCTCAAGGAGAGTAACTATCCTTCCCAGTTCTTACCTTGATACTATAGAATGATTAGCTTTTATGTTGTGAAGATGGGAGAGTCATGCTAACTACACATGGCTCAATTTTGATTCCCCCATGGCAGAATTGATGGAGACATCTCAGAAGCCAGTTATTGTATTCAATCGCAAGAACCATCGGCTACCTGAATACCCGAACAGTGACTGCATCTGATAGGATGTATTCACTGTTCGGATGACAATTTTGCACCCACAGAGTCACCCACAGTTCCTATTTTGGCCAGTTCTGCAAGAGTTGGCCGATATTTGAGTAATGTATGGTCAGCTTAAGCTTAAAAGAGATGTATGGGTTTTTTGTTTTTTTTGGATCATACTTACCTCGGTGGGTGCAGCATCGGTCTGATGCTGCATCTTTCCCCCAGCATCTCTAACACTGAGAATTGAGCGATCAAACACTGCTGATCCCTCATTTCTCACAGCTCCCTGAGCAGAGAGCTGGGGACTGTCAGCAGCTCTCTGCTCTAACCCCCCCCCCCCTCCTCACTGGAGTGGTGGGCTGTAGAGGGGGTGGGAACAGCCAGCTCAGGCTCTCGGTGGCTCGCCGGGTGTCGGTCCAGGCATGTGAGCAGATCCTGACTCCAATGTCGTGATCTTGCCCGAGCCTGGACCCGCTCTGTGACATCAGCCAACAGCAGGCTTCAGCCTGCTGTCTGCTGAAAACGGGTCACAGGAATGCAGAATGAACTGCAATCCTGTTATCCGCTGGAGAAGTACAGCCAAACGAGCATTGGCCGTACTTCTCCTTTAAGTGGGTTTAAGACGTTTGACAAGAGCGAACCAGACAAGGCTCAATCCACAGCACATTTCTGGCAGATCAACCGGTATTCTTCTGTTCATGCACAATCTTTAAAAGGATAACACATTGAGAAATGTGCATGTATTGCAGAGATGTACTGCATATGTTTTTTTTTATATTGCACTGACATACACTTAATTGATCCTGACCTCTTTCTGTCCTTTTGGCTCATAATCTAAAATGTAAAATAAGGTCATGAAAGAGTTAAACTGCCCTCCATCCCCCTATATGTGTGACTTTGATAACAATGCCTTCTATAGAGCCTGTCACCACAAGAGAGTTTACGCAATGTTAGAAGGTGTCTTTACCATTTCCCATTTCCTTTGTGGTGCCCAAGTTAATAAAGATGTAAAACACAAGTTAAATCCTGTGTAGATGACCAGCTAATGGAGGCTTCAAAGAGTTATAATGGCTGCTGAGCTGCCGTTTGCTTGTTATAATCTTTGGAAAGCAAATATGGATAGGAATTTACAAGCAACCTCTGCACATTTTTCAAAGTCTAGACCGAAAATCCACATACCTGGTGCTCATTCAGGTAATGTTTATTTGTTGCACACATGGATTAAATACGTACCAAGATGGCTTGTCTTTAGGACTTCAGATTTTTTTTTTTCCTTCCTGTGCGTAATGAAGGTAGTAATGGTAAACAGGAACCACATGACAAGTCAGCAATTGCTCAAATACAGATGTTTAATAATGTGGTTTATTAAACGTATATTGCGGTGGTGTAGTTGGTTGTGATGGTTTAGACAGAGTCTGCCCATAGATGGGAAGATCTACCTGCAATATCGATGTACCAGGCTATCACTTTTGGCCAAGCTTCAATCAAGGTTGAGCCCAGATACAGTGAAAGGACGCATTGGTTACAATGATTTGTAGCTTTTTGAAAGATTTCACTGAGTAATAAAGAGTACTGATGCTTAGCTTGCTTGTTATGACAAACAGACCACAAACAGACCACTAACTCCAAAGCTGGGTGGTGCCGACAGGGCTACTCAAGGTTTGAACTTTGGATGATTCATGTCGAAATTCAAACTGTATGTCCAGCTTTACTTTTTGCTCCTCTGAGCACGTAGTAGAGTCTTATTGGGGTTGATTTACTAAAGGAAAATAGACTGCTCACTTTGCAAGTGCAGTTGCACTCTACAAGGCCATTTGCTCCAGAGCTTGGTATATGAGGGAAGCTCTGCAGACTTCTATCATCCAATCATGTACAAGCAAAATGCATTTTGTTCTATATATTTTGCTTGCATATGATTGGTTATTCTTTGCAAAGTGAAGATTCATCTCTTTTACTAAGCTCTGGAACTAAAGCTCTTGCAGAGTGCACAGTTTATTTGCCATCAGTAAATCTACCTCACTGGTTTCTAGATGAAGGATATCCAGATACTTTTTTTTTTTTTTTTTTTTGAGATTTACACAACTGCATTCAGTGTTTTTTTTTTATCTGACGCCTGACTGCCTTTTAAATTCTGGTGCCTTAACTGTTATAAATACCTTCATTGGAAATCTTCATAGCTCACTAATGACCTGTTTGTAAGCAAATAGAAGGTAAAAAATGTTCCATAATGTCTAATAATGAAACAGGTGTACTTCTGTCAAGTTTTATTATAGCTATGGGCTACTTCTGTCTTTAACAGTTAGAAAGCCACAGTATACCTTCCCTATTTAGTCTTTTTTTTCATTACTAATATCCATTCTTTTGTGTCATTTTTTTAAGCTACTTCTCTACAATGATTCACCAACTTTTTTTATTAAAGAATTCCAGGCATGGGATATTTGTACATAGCTACATTGATCTGGCTTATACCAATGTAAACTATGTATATACCATACCTAACCAATGTCCCCAGAAGCTAGAAATCACACACCAGTAGTCTCCACTTGTTTTCGGGTCCTGTGCTGAATTGCCAGCCAGGAGGTTGGTCACTCAGCACGGGCGTTATTTAAAGAACGCTTTGCATTATCTGAATGAAGGCAAAGTGTTCTCTGATTGGACGAGGTAGATAAAGTGGCATCACTGTCCCTCCTCTCCGCCTCATTCAGTCAGGGAAAGCTTTGCGTTTATTCATTATCTGAATAGCGCCCATGCTGAGCAGCCAACCTTCTGTGTTCAGAATCCATCAGTCCGACCGCTCAGCACAGGACCCAGAAACAAGTGGAGATCAATAGAGTAGCAGTGTCCACTTTAGTGATTTCCAGCTTCCAGGGGCATTGGCCAGATATGATATATACATAGTCCAAGGTGGAAAAAAATAACTATGTAAAATATACTATGCCAAGTATTCTTCTTGAACAGCTCTTTGAAATACCAATTAAGTGTTGAATGCTGTTGAAGTGTATTTCCCCTATGTGGAAATCATACCCCTTATGTAATAAAAGGGAAAGGTCCTCCTCATTCAGTTTCTAGGTTTTCTTGACGTAGAGTACTGGAATGATATTTTAATTTCAGCAGCACTTAGTGGCTGTCTATGGGAACAACTGTACTCTATTGTTGGATTCTGGTCCAACAAGTAGTATAAGAAAACATGGTACTAATGGTTTCCTACTAGTCCTCTACCACCAAGTAGTATAAGAAAACATGGGATTAATGGTTTCTTACTGGTACTCTACCACCAAGTAGTATAAGAAAACATGGGACTAATGGTTTCCTACTGGTCCTCTACAACCAAGTAGTATAAAAAAAACATGGGGCTAATGGTTTCTTACTGGTCCTCTACCACCAAATAGTATAAGAAAACATGGGGCTAATGGTTTCCTACTAGTCCTCTACCACCAAGTAGTATAAGAAAACATGAGACTAATGGTTTCTTACTGGTCCTCTACCACCAAGTAGCATAAGAGAACATGAGGCTAATGATGTCTTACTGGTCCTTTACCACCAAGTAGTATAAGAAAACATGAAGCTAATGGTTTCTTACCGGTCCTCTAGCATGTAGTAGCAGTATCATTTACAAGGTGACACCTCCCCTCCCTGGAGTCAGACAGCTCCTCACCAAATACGTCTGCATTTGAGTATGGTTTTGGTTATGGTCTATTTGAAGGTGGCTCCTTCTAAATCCTTGTGCTCATCCTTCCTGTTTATGGTTGTAGGCTGATCTGGTAGCACTGTATAGAGTAATAGAGCCCTGACTACTGTTTAGGCAGTATTACTTTCTGTACTTAATAATATTAAAATGTTTGGTTTTTTTCATATCTGTTCAGCTTTAACTGTACCTTGATAAAATGCCCATGACTGTTGTACCTAAGGCAATTTAAATTGTATTCTATTATAATGGACTAAATAATTCTTCTGTGTTCACACCTTTATGGGTAGTGCTGCCTTCCCAGACAACGGTGAAAAAGACCTGCTGCTTTCCAGACACTCCTTCCCTCCCGTCTCAGCAGGAACTGATTATTTGCATATCCCTGTTATTTTTGTATAGAAGCTGATTGCATGATTTCTGTTGTCTAATGCAGATTGCAGGTGTGTATTTATGGAAGTATTTTGACAGCAAGTAAGACAAGTGACTTGATTTATAGTTTTCTTGTAATCACAGGCAGTGCTGGTGTAGACGGTTACTTCTACTTCATTGGTATTTCTGGAATCACGACCCTTGTTAAGTGCACGAATCATGATCTTTGGGTCAAAAACGTCTCTTTTATGTTTAATACCACAAGTGAGTTGTGCAGTTCAATCTCTCGGATGCTATTATGGGTGGTAATTGAGTAGTAATTGAGTATCGGTTTAATGGTATAATTTGACTTTAGGGGAGCTGGCCTCAGCCTGAAACCACTAAGCATCTCTTTTGTGCAATCAAGAGAGGTTTAAGTGGACAGTAAATGTAATTGGTCCTTGAAATCTCTTAGTTATTAGAAGAGCATGTACTGACCATATACCTGTACTAACATTTTATGTGTGTGCCTTGTCTGTGTTCCAACAATGTGTGCAATATGGAATTTATCCAGGGGAAGGTAATGAGGTATTATAATTGGAAGCTAGAAGGCTGTACATGTAGGCTATGGATGTTAATTAATGAACATACTTGGAACATATAGGAAAGCTCTAAATGATATAAATGTACAAGGGCATAACATGTCAAAGATTTATGAAAAATTGGATGCTATGACATAAAATCGTTATTGTGTGAAAAGATTTTTACCTACACAGGAAAAACTTCACTAAGGCTGCTAACATGCCAGCTTTAAAATAAAAGATGGCATGGTATTGATGGTTTGGTGCATCAGCTTGCAAAAAAGAGGTTTAAAATATCTACATGGGTTAAGGTATAGTAAGTATGAATGCAGTGTGTGCAGCATACATGCAAGGAGAAACCCAGAGAGCAGAAGTGTACCAGCTACCCAACTATACAGAAAGAAACTATACCCTTTGGGATTCATAAAGTATTCTAAATCTGAAGTAGAGAAAGCTCTGTGCAAGCTGCAGTTTAATTAGGGTTGCCACCTTTCCTTCAAGCCAAACCCGAACACTTTAGCAGCCTGGGACACCTTTGGGTGCCCCAAGGAGAGTAGTAATGTGGTGCGCATAGCGTGCCGCAGTGAACAGCAATTTTGGCCAATTTGCTATTGACATCATCACCCTGCCCCCCAATGATGCCAAACCTACCCCCAGACAGCTGCCAGCAGCTCCCGGATGGCAACAGATTTGTGTGTAACTAGCTCAGTTGCGAACTATCGCTTGTGAAATGTCTACCATTGCCTGTATCTGTCTGACCCTTTTGACAATAAAGATGACATTGGGATAATTTGGAGTTCCAGTGTGCGACCAATTCCTTGTCTTGTTCTTCTTCCACGGTGGTGAGCCGAGGTCTGCACCTGTGATCCATCTTGCACCTGATTTTGCCTGGAGCGGTGTGCTTCTCTTTGTCCTTTGCTAACTAGCTCGGTTACTTGAGGAGCCACAGCCCAGTCTGAACAAGTGTCCGTCTGAAACCTGGACACATGATTCAAAACCCAAACTGTCCAGGTGAATCCTGGACAGGTGGCAACCCTAAGTTCAATCCTAGTTGAAGCTTAGGCTGGCCATACATAGATCAGTTATTTTCAATCATTTAGTGCAGTGGTCGCCAACCTTTGAGACCTCACAGACCGATAAATTCACAATTTTGAACCCCGCAGACCACTAACATGAATTTTAAATGCTACATACACAATGCTCCGGCTCTCTGCATCCCCAACCACCCCTCCCCCACACTCTGCATTACACCTCTGCCTTACACAGATTCATCATTGGATCTCACCTTCCTATCCAGCCAAGTGCTCGAGCTCCATGCTCCCTCCCACAGTCTGTGATCAGCGCTGCCATTGGAAGACCCTCCTTCTTCACCTCCTGCTTTCTGCACTACTCCCAGCGCCTCCCTCTGAGTTCACAAGAGCCGGAACTACAGAGGAGGTATCAGGTATCAATGCGTGTTGACAATATTGACAACTACAATGCTGATTTGTGGCAGAACCCCTGGGGACCACCAACATTTTCTCGTAGACCATCAGTGGTCTGTGGACCACAGTTCACAGATCTTTTTCATACAGGGTGTGCAAGATAGGTAGAAGGAGGGGAGGCAACATTTTTAAGAGTAGTTAGAGTTAGCCTTTTCTTCCACTTGAAATGTTTTTCCTCCATGTTTTTGCAAAGCACAGGTTCTCTAACCTTCACCTGTGTGTTCCAGCAATGTAAACATCTTGCAATTATTTCACGTGTCGCTCCAGGCAACATCAAGACTCTACACTCCACAATCATCTCAAGTGCTGGCTCGGCTCCATCGAAGCAATCATTTGTTTGAACAGGGATGCTGCACACCAAGATAAAAAATAATCTTCCTTTATTAAAATAGCCAGCAGGAGCAAACTCTAATCTGACATGTTTTGTGCTAGGTACAGTCCTTTCTCAAAGAAACCTTCTTGCTTACAATGGATATAATAGTCATAGCACATTTTTTTGAGGCTTCTCCAATTTCTGTACCTTTGGGAACTCTGGGTATCCTTCCACTGCTTATGTCCGCCTTATGTGCTGCATTTATCATTGACGGAGCAGACTTTGTTTTGCAGACTGTATCACTCAAAACAGGATTCTCGTGTTGGTGTTATCAACAGCTAAGATGTAAGTTGCCTAGGGATCAGAGATGGCACAGATTGCCTCATTTTGATGTTAGGAAATATCAGAGATGTGTGGCAAAACCGCAGTATTATTGCCTTTTGAGTGGCAAACATCATTGATTGCAGTTACTGTCAACATTACCCATCTGCACAGAAACTCAGCAGTGCCACAAACCTCATCAGGCACATTTATTTGTCCCTTTATTTTTACACCTTGCATCGTTCCTTTTGGACACATGACAATTTTCAGGAATGTGACTCATTTCCTTAAACTTTATTTTATAGAAAAGACATTAGGAAACAGCATTCATAACATCCTGGATGCTCGTTCCTTGCTTTTGCTGTGTGGTACTGGTACGCATTAGCAGGGAAATGTCTTTCAGTTTGTTTCATTATAAGTCAGTTCTATATGTGCTTATTTACCAAGATCATTTTGGGAGACAGAAAAAAAGTAATTGTTAATCTTTTATTGCAATAATATGTCTGATTGTGCATGACCTTTAAATGATTCAGGACAGATAAATAAATTGCGTTTTAGTTGTAAAATGCTATGTTCTTTTAGCATCCTGTCCTATGTGCAGTCAGCTCTGTATATAGATTTTAACTGATTGTGAAAAGACACTAATTAGTATTACAATCACATTGTTATTTCTGAAATGGACAGATTTTAGTAGTGGCAAGTAGTATTATTCAATTTATTTTTCAAGAGGTCTATCTTGAAATTGGGGTCTAGATAGTTAAAGATACCCACACACCCGGACAAAAAGAGTTGTACAGAACTGACTTACATGCTAGGAGGGAGGAACCCCACCTTGCCAACATCCAAAGTATAGCAAAAAGGGAAAGAAACCAATAGTATCTCAAAAAAGCGGACTTTGTAGGCACAGCATGAGGCGGTTTGTATACAAAGTTTAACAACATTTTATTATATATACTAGGGCTGGGGAAAAAATCGATTTAAATCTTGAATCGAGTTGAGAGGTCAAATCGATTCAAAATTTAAGCAAATAGATTTTTTTAGATTTTTCTTTTCACTGCGCCGGTCCTGAGGAGCTGCGGGCAGGAGTTTTTAGGCAAGGCAGCGGCCTCTGCCTAGTCCGCAAGGCCGGACGCCACGAACTAGGCCAAAGCTGCGGCCTCGCCTAAAAACTCCTGCCCTCAGCTCCTCAGGACCGGCATGGTGTCCAAAAAAAAAAAAAATTTGAATCGTGAATCGAGTTGTTTTTTTTTTAAATCGCAGATTTTTTTCTTTTTTTTTTTTTCCCAGTCCTAATATATACATTAAAAAAGACAATACAGAACACATAAAAAAAAAGGGGAGATTAAAAACACCCTCCGTCTACAGAAAGTTAACAGATACCCAATCCTAATGTATGGAGAAACAGAGCCACATTGTATCAGAGAGTATGTAGAAGTCCAATATTTAAATCCAGGGTTGATGTGGATCACAGGAATCAGGCCACTTGTTGCTCCATACTTTAAACGTCAATGCGTTTCGCAAACTACACTTGCTTCTTCAGGACTGATTGGGTGGGGGCTGATCAACTTTGGATGCAGAGGAGAGAATGGCGTACGACCAGGGCGGATACAGGGGACATCACAGAGAAAGGTGGACGCAGAGAAGGGGGACTACCCCAGGAGGAAGGAAGTGGGGAGGGGAAAGGAGAGAGTCCCCACTACTATCACCAACAAGAGCCAGCCAATATGGTATACGTAGAGCAGGCAAGGAGTATCAAAAATTACCAATAATGTATACACTGCCGTATTGCTTAACAAGCTCTAATCAATGGCGGAGGATGTAGCAAACATGGTTGGCAAGGGAGAAGAGTGTATTAAGAATATGTGGGATCGCATGGTAACAGGCATAAGTATAACCAAATTGTACCAGGGTACATGTTCATTGTACTCTGTATATATTGAAGTAACACCAAAAGACTCCCAAATGCTAATATATAGAGTGGTTTGCATCAAAAGTGTGATTTGCAGAGATATACTGTCATGGGCTTTCCACCCATAATGTAGAGGCACACCCTCACTGGCTCCTGAAACTTACATGAATGACATACATACTACTTTTTGTTTAGGCCCTGTTCACACCTGACACGACACGGTGCAATGCTGCAGTGCTGCCTTTTTTTTCTTTTTTTGCGTTTTTGGAGCCGCACCAATCATTTTGAATGGGCCTACCTGTGCTCCAAAAACGCACCAAAGAATCTCCTGTACCAAATTTTGGCACTGAGCCAGGCGCCTTAGGCATGTTTTTGCTACGATTTTTATGCATTTTGTAGTACGATAATCGTGAGAAAATCACACTGCGTTTGGGGTGCCATTAAGAAATCGTAGGCAGAATCGTTCGATTCTGCTCGCAATTCCAAAACGCTCAGGTAAGAACGGGGCCTTATGGAATAGAATGTGATATTATGCATATCTTCCAAAACACACACACACATCAGTACACACACTTTCTGGGAAGAGATGTAGCACAATGTATGTAGGTAGAGGAGACACACACCACACACAAGGCCAATAATGCATAATTTACCTGTTCAGATCCTAGTCTATGCTTTAAATCAGCGGTTTCCAAACTGTGGCCCGAGGCAAGATGCGGCCCTTTGCTTGTCTCTGTTCGGCCTTATTGCAGTATTCATTCCACTGATACAAAGCACTATTACTCCCACTGACACCAACAATGGGGTACTATTCTTCCAAAGACACCAACAATGTGGAACTATTCATCCCACTGACACCAATGATAGGGCACCAATCCTCCATACTGACGTGAATGATGGGACACTATTCCTTCCCCAGTACCAATGATGGGACATTATTACCCCCATTGATGCCAGGGCATTTTCTACTCACACTGGTTACAGCCTGGCCCCTTTAAAGTCTGCAGGACCGTAAAGTAGCACTTTGGAAAGTTTGAAGACTTATAGGGCGTACACACGGTCGGACTTTGTTCGGACATTCCGACAACAAAATCCTAGGATTTTTTCCGACGGATGTTGGCTCAAACTTGTCTTGCATACACACGGCCACACAAAGTTGTCGGAAAATCCGATCGTTCTGAACGCGGTGACGTAAAACACGTATGTTGGGACTATAAACGGGGCAGTGGCCAATAGCTTTCATCTCTTTATTTATTCTGAGCATGCGTGGCACTTTGTCCGTCGGATTTGTGTACACACGATCGGAATTTCCGACAACGGATTTTGTTGTCGGAAAATTTTATCTCCTGCTCGCCAACTTTGTGTGTGGGAAAATCCGATAGAAAATGTCCGATGGAGCCCACACACGGTCGGAATTTCCGACAACACGCTCCGATCGGACATTTTCCATCAGAAAATCCGACTGTGTGTACGGGGCATTACTCTTCAAGTAAGTGTGATATACTCTTTAATAGCAAAGTTGGGTAGAGGTTGACTCTGCAAGAGGCTTTATGGACCCATGCTCAGCTAAAAACCTCTTGCTGCACCTCTTGATACCCTATAAAACCAAAGTACAGTAATAGCTTCTGTATAACAACAGGCACCATGCCAAAGAATTTTAATCCATTTTATTTTATGATACATACAAAATAGTGCCCACTGAACCTGTTTGATGCAATCAAAACATCTTCAAGTTCCTAAACTCTGGCAATTTTAAAGTTCAAATAGGAGAAATATATAAAACGTTGTAGTGCAAAATCAAACAATGAGAATACGATAAATGTCCCTTAAAGAATGAGTTGTGATTTACATAAACACAGTGACCTTTATTATAATTACAGAAAAAGTAAAAAAAAAAAAAAAACAGTTAACTCATGAGCAGTTTTTTAAAGATCAGCTTCACACACCCTTTTCGTTAAGCATTATTCTACATCTTGATGATACTTAAGACACTAGATAATCCTTGTGTAGGACAACAATGCATAACTATGTAAGGCTAGGAAGAACTTCATAGACAACTTGCAGAAAATAAACAAGAGGTGGGGTATGTGTAGGACGCAGCAGTCAGGGTTTGTTAACTTGAAAGGTGGAAGAATCTGAGAACAAGATGTTCAGGTGTAAAACCGTACAAAGCTCATTATGGTTTTACGGATCAGCCACACTGGCAATGTGCAACCAGCAAAAAAAAAAATAAAAAAAATAAAGAATTCTGGGCTGTGTCTAGTAGAAACATCATACAAGGTGGCATTTAGCTAAGATTAAATGAAGACGTGCTTTGTCCTAGTTTTTAGCCCCATTCACTAGTATATACCTTCATCTCATGACATGTTCATATTGCGCTGTCTGATTATCACGCAAAGGAAACAATTTTCAGCCTTGTCCAAAGAAGTTTACAAAACGGAGCTTGTGTTACTTACATGGTAACTTAACTGCAGCTCATCCTGGAAATTGATTGAAATGGAATTCTGTATGAAGGTTCATGAAAGAGACAGTCAAGAGAAGAACAAAAAGCATCTTCATAAAGCCAGATTAACTGTTGCTGTTGCTCATCTCCGGCAAGGAAGCTTGTGATATGGTGTCAGTTTTATGTAAACAGTTATGCTTTTATTTGACTTATAATGCAAAGTAAAGTGACCTCATATTTACTTTTGTGTACTTCATATGGATATGTCAGTGGTCACGTTAACCCTTGGCTGAAAAAAGTTCATTCTATTACAGTGTTCTTTATTTGATGGTTAGAAAATGACTGCACAGTTGTAAAAACTTCTTCTCTTCTAGGACTTTGCCCAGAAAATGTTCACACCCAAGTGATGGTTAAAAGACATATGGTGGTATTTCACTGGATTCACATATTGCAATTACAAGATTGTCTGAATGTTTACCTAATCCTTGAGCCTCCAGTTAGGGGGCATAATTCTAAGAGTTTACCGGCAGCTTAAACTAGGGGTGCTCAACCCAGGACCCTCTGATGTGGCCCATGACACCAAACCAGGGAAGCGCTTGCCGATGCTCTGGGATGGCAGGCTGGCAAGTCCAAATTGCGATCTATGGGTTGCCGCTCCGCCATCCCAGAGCATCATGAGTGCATGGCGCTGGCAGGGAGGAGACAGGCTACCGCGGTGGGAGAAGGTGCTCCATAAGCTGATGCTTCCTCTGTAGCTCCGGCTCCTGTCCCAGGAAAGTGATACCAAGTGCACGTTGCCTGGGACCTTTCTAGCAGCCTGTAGAGTGATTCCAGCAGAAGCTGGAAGAGGAAAAGGTCAGTGTATTAAACATCACATGCTATGCACTTTTGCAATGGGCATATTAGCACTTAAAAAAAGGTGCTACGTTCACACTGATCCTGCGGGTTAGCTGCACTGAGTCATAGACTTCTATTAACAACTCATCTGGCCCAGAGAAGGGAATGTTTTTTGAGTTAGGGTGGTTTATCCATAGGTATTTTAGCATATTTTCCCAAGTGGGAGTACATGGTGGTTCCTATTGACAGACAACATCACTCTGTACTCATCAATAAACAAAATCTGCCTGGGCACAGGAATATATCTCTAGGAGAGCACAAGGCTTTCTGTGACTGGACAAGGGTAATATAAACATAACAATATACCCTTGTCCAATCACAGAAAGCCTTCGTGCTTTCTTGCTGATCTCTTGTCAGACTAACTTCCTTTCAAAATTTCCATGGACTGAAAATAATTTTGTTCACTTTTGAAGTCAACATAATTTGGGGCATTATTAACGTTCCAGTAATTTATTGAATGTTCCATAGGAAAGGTGCAATTTTGAGCACTGATTTGTGTTCCCAAATTAAACATGGCATATCCCTAGCAGCAGTTTACTCATGTCTGATGTGTGCTTTTCATAGGATTGTTTGGCGATGTGTATCCTATGTATACTGAGACAACATTGTCAGAATACTATAACTCAATCATATAAAAATCATTTACATTGGAGAGTAGAAATTGGGATAAGTCTAGTCTCCTTAAGTTTGGGCTTTGTGCTTATATACCTATTGAAATATAGGTGGTACTTTAGAAGGCAGCTTTGCCCATCAGTGGACAGCTGGGTTGACTGGGGTACTTATGAGGGCTAGCATATTTACATGTGAGTTTGTCAGATAAATATCATCTGCTCTGGGAAGACGCAACTTACAACGCAACTTAAAGTTGCCTCCAGGCAGGCGAATTTGGCTGTGGCCAATCACAGAATAATCAGCTCTGTGGGAGGGAAGGGGTTGCCTGGGTAAACGTGGGAAGTAGCTGTGTAAATTATTTTCTTTTTCCTGAAAAGTTGCTTCAATATAGATGGAGATCCGACTTGGAGGCAACTTCCATTAAAATCTATGGGTACAAGTTGCCTAGAAGTCGCCTTGAAGTAATACAGGAACCTTTTTTGAAGTCAGAGCAACTTCAGTAGTATACATTAAGACAGCTCTCATTCACTTCAATGGAATTTCTTATGTCCAGCAACTTGGGGCAACTTGAGGCCTGACAAGTCGGATCCCAAGTCGTTGTAGTGTGAACCGCCACTCAGGAGTTCAAAATGATGGAAAGTCATAATCAATAACAGAAATGATCTGTTGACACTTCAGTGAAATGGATATGCATTGTAGAACTATGCACCCCATCATGATACCTTAACTTTGAATGCATCAGGAATTCTCAGTTAGATAGGGTTAATAGTAAATGATTTAGATAGCATGAAGTATCGTGGTGGAGCGGACAGTAAAAGCATTGCATGTACTGTACATTATTTGTTCCTGTTCATTATATTTGAAAGGAAGGACATTAAGTGAAACATCTTTGATTAATGAGTCCGTTGAGTCCACCCATAGGTTATGTTTTAGCTGTAGAAGGAAAACTGCTGGGCTGCATCAGCTTTGGGCTTCTTTTATGTATTAGATGCAGCAATGAGACCTCCTAGCTATAATTGTATCCATTTGATAGTTTTGTGCATTCCAGCACCTCTTGTTTCCAAGACAGTGAGAACCCTCATAGTGGGCACAGGTGTACTATACACACCTAGGCATTTAAGTACAGAAATTTCACCTGCAGTGTCCCCGTAAGATGTAAGAAACTGCCAGGTGGTTTAATTTTCCAGCATCTACTAAAAAGGTAAACATCTATTTTGGGTGGAAAGCCTCATTAACTGTTAACGCTCCCACCCCTTGGTCCTATACATGTTTTGCAAGGGGGTTAGCGAATTATTATTTTTCAGTGTCGGATAGGTTGAAGCTTCTTTGAAGATTTTGGGGTCTTCCTAACCTCTTGTCCCTGTGACAAAATTGCAAACAGACACACACCAAAAAAAAAAAAAAAGATGACAGAGGTTCAAGTTTTATTTTAGAACCTATTGTATGTCCAGAAATTTGACTACAACAGAACTTTATGCTGAGTAAACAGAAATACAGTTTAAACCACACAACACCAATCACCTTCACCTAGGGCTCATGCACACTGCAGCTCAAAAAAAAAAAAAACTGGCATTTGAGCTTTTATTTCAGATTGAAGAAGCTTGTACTTTTTGGGCTCCTTTGAATGTTTTTTTATTGAGTTTCTTTGAGCTCCTTTAAGCTCCTTTTGAGCATTAGCGTTTTTTTTCCCACAAACCCTCCCCTCAGCTAATTTTTCCTATTTTGTTGTTTGTGTTCCCAAGCTTCTTTGAGCTTTTTCATGCTTTTTCTCATTTTCGCATGTTTAAAGCTCCTATTTAAAATGCAAGTTTGTTGAGGGGGGGGGGTTCTGCCTGTAAGAGAATATGCCTGTAAAAGCCTAAATAAGCCATAGTGTGCATGGACACTTTGGCTAACATGGAGGGGAGTTTCCAGGCAGAAAAAATGGGAGTTTAAAAAAGCTCAAAAGCCTGTTGGAGGCGCTTCTTTGAGATGCAGTGTGCATGAGCCCTTATGGCTCTTTTTCCTAAAAATACCACTTCTGAGTTCCAGTGTATATAAATAAATAGACTGCGCTGAGAAAAACACAAGTTCAACTGACCTCCCACTTTGAAATACAAAGGAAAAAAAATCCTAAACTAAAGTATTTTTGCACATGTGCAGGTCATTCTCTCATAGAACACCGATTTTAGATGTGAGTTTGAAGGGCTTTGTCATTTGGGATAGAATTACACAATAAGAATACCAAGAGTTTATTCTATGTAAGGCTGTAAATTTATTGCTGGCTTAGAACACCTGTTGAGTGTGACATTTTTAATAATCTGCAATTTTACACTGTCTAAATGTGTGTACGTTTTCATTTTCTTGTTCTTGTCTGCGTGTTTCCAAAATATGATTTATAGTCGGCAAAGTTAGAAATTAATACCTGTAGTGTTGTTTCCTATCAAGATAATTACCATAGCTTAGTTTGTACGTTTAATTAAACAATGGTATCCTTGGAGTTATTATTTGCTGAATAAAGTAAAGCCTAGTACACACCACTAGTTTTTCTCGTTCACCCTGCAGGTTGAACAAAAAAACCCCCGACAGCTCAGGTCGGAGCCGCTGTACTAACAATCCGATGTTAGTAGACCGATCTCCCCTGCTGTGCTTTTGTGTTCTGACGGGGGTGCCCCCCCCTGCCAGAACACTCCGGTCAGCGCTCTCAGCCGTTGGCTGAGAGCGCTGATCCGTAGCCAGTCTGCACACCTTTTTTGCTCATGAGCCTTCGACAGAAGACAGGTGAACTTCTGTCGGACGGGCAGCCATACACATGGGCCGAATTTCCGGTTCAATAGAAACATTCTGCCCACGTGTACTAGGCTTAACTGTCTTAAAAAAAAAAAGCTTCTAGCAGGTATAAACTGTAGGTATGCCTATACACCAGGATCTCCTCTTGTTTCTGATATGCCAGAATATCAGCCCATTTTGAATAGGCAAAGCTCTGACACTTCTGGATAGTGTCAAAGCTTGTCCACTTGTCCACTGCCTCCTGCCAACCCCCCCATCACTATGTGAAGGCTGCCCTATTATCCAAAAGATATGTTGTGGCGTGTCGAAGCTTTGTCAATTCAGAACTTCTCATTCGGATATCAGGGGCAGGAGTATCTGCTGCATATATCTGTAGACAGTTCTAGGTGCCTAAACTTTATACCTGGTAGCAGACAGAGTAAGGGCCTGTATTGACAGGCTTTAGACTTGTGTTGATGGCATCAGTTCAACATCAATTTGCATTCCCACAGACTTGCATTGGAATGCAAAATCCATCTGAAGCAAAGAAAAGCCCATCAACTATGTTTCAACCTCTCTCGTATCTTTTCATTTTCCCATCTGCCAGAGTATTTCTCATTGATTTCTATGGACTTGACACCTTGTAATGGAAGATGCAGATAGGCTAGCCATACACACATAGATTTCTCTCATTCAGTCCAGCGGCTGGACAAGAGAAATCACCCAATTCCTCCATCGATGCTCTTCTTCCGTTGCCACTACTGGCTATTTTATTCTGTTAGCTGATGCTTCCATTTCTGTCAGACTGCAGAACAGCGACTGCTTCTGATTGGTTGCAGTCAACGTTTGGCTGAGAATTTTCCACCTGGCTCCTTGGGCTTTCAAACCACAGTTTTTTAAGCTGGGTATTGCCAACAAAGCCCTCACAGCTCCAGTTCAGCAAGAATCAGACAAAATTGAGCCGTGTACAGACAGCATTAGCATAATCTTATAGTTACTCAGACCTGGACTTTCAGCTTATGCAGGCCACAGATGATGCAATTTTCTTTCCAGCAACCATGGGAACGTGGTGCTCCAGGCAGGTTGTAACCAAGTCGATCAATGGATTGACTTGGGTAGGGTCAGCCTGCCCATGGATGGTTCTAATCTCTGAATCAGCCAAGATTCAAACCATCTATGACCGGCTTTAGGAATCCATGGAAGGTGGAGCAAGTTAGGTGGGTGCAATTTGTAAGTTAAAGTGGCTCATAGTTCCTAGCACTTAGCAATTCTATATATTTGTTACTTTTTTTTAAAAATATATTATTTGTGTCTTTTACATTCAGGAATTAGGTACATGTACAATATTAATTTATTTAACTTGCAATATCATTTGTTTGCTTACAGTTATAAATGGTTGTTTCAGACGCCTGGTACCATTATAACGTCCCGGAACTGAAAATATATTCATTTAAAAGGCAAATACAGTTCCTGTTGTAATTTTAGCAACAACCCTCTCGCTTGCTGGCTTTCTACCCATCCTTGTTCCATTGTTTGAATGTTTGATGAGCGGGCTGAATGCCAGATCAACGTTTTGGGCTTTTCAGGTCTTTCCAGGTTTTTAAGGCCATTGTGAACAATCCTGAATGAGAATTCACACTTAAAAACCAAGCAAGTGACAGGTAGAAGAGTTTTTACATTAATCTTAGTCATTGTATGCAAAGAATAACGTTGTTTCCTTGTTCTTTGCAGATAGGGATGAAATACCTCTTGCTTTGGAATGTAATGGTATTTGAATGTATATATTAGAGTACTCTGGATCAGAACCTGTTTTTACATACTAATTACAAACAAGCAAAAGCCAAATTAAACTTTCCGCTTAAACTAGTTCTCAGTCTTCTTACATAGACCTTCATCATCCAGGTCCATCAGTGGGGTTCGCTGTAGTAATCGGATATACAGTAAATTGAAAAGGGCTTCTTCCTTTCCAACAGTTAGGCCAATATATGGATTTATTATATTGTTAGTGCTATAAACATATTGTTTATGTTTTAATTAGGGTAATATAGGGATAAAAAAATTTGCTCATTTGTTTTGTTATACGTAAATCACTAGAGATGTCTGCCTTTGATAAGAAGTTTATTGTGTTTATTGTAAGAGAGAATTACTTCTACAATTCTGAGACTCACATTTCTCACCTAGAGAGAACTGTTTAGGGTACTTAACAGTATACGTTTATTGCTACTGAATTGAACGCATGTTAGTGCGGGGCTGGGCCTCTTCTTTATTTCATATCATTTAGTGCATCATATTTCATGACGAATATATGGGGAAGTCAAATGAATTGCAGATTAAGTTTACAACCACAGACAATGGGGTCCTTTTTGCCAATAGATCTTATTTTATTTAGTTTTCAGACTGAAAATTCCTTTTTTAAGTAACCGCACAAAGGGCAGTTTAGTAGTGCAGGTATAGTACTGTCATGTAAACTGAGATATGATTGTTATGTGATAGTTCATTGTATGGAGCTGTTTTGGTAAATGGTCTGCCTTTTCTTCTTGTTCAGCCATGTTTCTTGTTAGTAATGTGTTAATGCCATTATGAAATGGTGTGATGAATATATAAGTATTTTGGACTGATCCAAACAATTTAATCAGCAAGTTATAGCTGTTTTCTTTGTTTTACTTTGTCATTTTTTCTATTGTTTAGAAAGCCATTTTAAATGCTGATACTCAAAATTGTCTAGGTATGGCCTTTGTTGAGGTGTATGAGAATTTGGAAAAAATATATAGTTTAAGGCATTTTTACACAATGTATTGTCTAGTTCATTGCTAAGCGTCTGTTTATTACAGATCTGATACCAAGTGTGGCTGGTGCTCCATTTTTTTTGGGGGTGGGGCGGCAAACAAACCTCCCAGCCGCGCCCTTACCCCCCCATCTGCAACAACCCCCCCTGCAACTCGGTCGATCATCCTGCACTACGTACCCCATCTGGCCCGCGGCTGGCTTCCCCCCGCTTCTCCTCCTCGGTGGCTTCCACCCTGCTTCTCCATGGCGGCTTCCACCCTGCTTCTCCTACCGGCCAATATGGTCGCTTCTCCTCTCGGCCAATCAGGTCTTAAAACCCGCTTCCTGATTGGTCGGGAGGAGAAGCAGGAAGACAATAGGGTGGCACAGTGGTGTAGTGGGTAGCACTCTTGCCTAGCAGTAAAAAGGGTAGTTGGTTCAAATCCCAACCACGACACTACCTGCCTGGAGTTTGTATGTTCTCCCTGTGCCTGCGTGGGTTTCCTCCGGGTACTCCGGTTTCCTCCCACACTGCAAAGACATGCTGGTAGGTTATTTGGCTTCTGTCCAAAATTGGCCCTAGTATTTAATTTATTTTTATTTATTTCAGGTACTTGTATAGCGCCGTCAATTTACGCAGCGCTTTACATTGTACATTCACATCAGTCCCTACCCTCAAGGGGCTTACAATCTAAGGTCCCTAACTCACATTCATACATACTAGGGACAATTTAGACAGGATCCAATTAACCTACCAGCATGTCTTTGGAGTGTGGAAGGAAACCAGAGTACCCGGAGGAAACCCACGCAGGCACAGGGAGAACATGCAAACTACAAGCAGGTAGTGTTGTGGTTGGGATTTGAACCAGTGACCCTTCTTACTGCTAGGTGAGAGTGCTACCACTACACCACTGTGCCACCCCTAGTATATGAATGTGAGTTGGGGACCTTGGATTGTGGGCTCCTTGAGGGTAGGAACCAATGTGAGTGTGCGATGTATGTGTGGAGTGCTGCATAACTTGACGGCACTATATGGGTACCTTAAATAAATAATATATAATAGATGAGCATCTTAATGAGACACAATGTACAGGGATAGGGACAACTGTAGACACTCACTGAGGTTGAGCTGGTGTCTTTATTCAACCTTACTAACCATGTAACTATGTAACAATAGGAATATTAATTCGCTAATGTCACACAAGTAGGTGGGCTCAGGGTGGAGTGCTTTACACCCCGAGCCTACCCATTTTTAGAGCCTCTGGCTCTAATCATGTGCTTTAAAAAGTAATGAATAAATATAAATAAACAAACCCCATTGAAATCCATGCATCCAGTGCCCTGCATGGAGATTAGGGGGGGTGGCGCCCCTTATGGAACAGCCGCCACTGCCTGATACTGAAACTCTAGTTTTCAGACATTATTGCATTTTTATTCAGACTAACAGGCCAGTCTACATAACAGTTACACATAAATATAGTACATATATTGTAATTTAAGATTTTACAAGCTTCTCTAGATTTTATTGCTATCTGCCATGTAGTCTTTTTTTTATTTTGATAACCAAAAAGATGATAAAAAAAAATCATTTTTTTTACAAAACCACAAGTATGAAGTAGTCAGTTGGAAACATCACACAAACTGGGCTGTTTTCAGGCAAGTTTTGCTCCAGCCACCGCTCTCCTTCAGGGAACTGTTGAAGTAGGACCAACGACTGAATATGAACTGTTGTAACCTAAAAAGTCATATGGCTTTTTGCATAAATTAAAACTTTTCAAGGGACTTAGCTGTGAAGAAAAACTTACAGAATAGTCAATTTTAACACTTACAAAAAGGTTTGTTAGGTGTTCAGAACTTAATGAATAGTGCCTTGGAAGTGACCTTGTAGCGATAGTCTTGGTGCCTTGGCTGTGCATTGTGAAAATAACAAGTGGTTTTAAGGTGTTATATAAATAGATTGTTAGGTGATGTGCCAGTATCTAAGTTTCAGTCTTAAAGGAAAGGTACTGATTTCCTTTTTTACTTTTGCAGTGGCTTCATTTCCAATTATATCTGGTGATGGGACAAACATATTGCTGAGACCGGGAGAATCCTATGAGGAAACTTGCACCGGTTCTACACAGATGGTGTGGAATCACCAAAGACCACTAAGTAAAAGGTCAAAAACGGTGAGCCGTAGTCCGGTTCAAGGGAAGAACAATCAGTTGGTTCTCACTCTTAACAATGTGGAAATGAAACATGTTGGACTGTACACATGTGCGGACAAAGAGACGGGCAACATCTACTCTTCTTTTTACCTGTTCATTAAAGGTAAGCTACTTATCATTTCTATTTATGTAGGTACTGTAACCACCAGATAGGCAGGGCTTGTAAACTAAGACATTATAGATAATATTCGTACAAAATCCAAACAAACGTGCAAGATATACCCCTGTTTTGTTTGTCTTAATTTTTGTCAAAGTATGATGATCCTGTGGCTTTGCTGTGGATTTTAAAAATATTGGGTACAAGCAAAAAAGAATACCAACAATTAGGGTTGTCCCGATACCGATACTAGTATCGGTATCGGCACCGATACCGAGCATTTGCCCAAGTACTTGTACTCGGGCAAATGCTCCCGATGCTTCCGCCGATACCTGGACTGTCAGCTGTGATCGGCGTGTGGGGGAGTTACAAGCTTCTCCCCCAGCGGCTTTCACCAGCTTTAGTGACATACAGCAGTGATCGCTCACCGCTGTATGTCACTGCATCCTCCTCCATGCCCCCTCCGTTCCTCTGTGCCTCTCTGCTGTCCCCTGCATTCTTCTCTCCTTATCTGTCCCCCTCCGTACTCCCCCTTTGTTCTTCTCTCCTTATCTGTCCCCTCCGTTCTCCCCCTCCGTTCCTCCGTCCTCCCCCTCCTTCCTTTGTGTATGGAGAGAGTCAGCTGACTCTGTCCATTCACATAACTGAAACATTGTAATCTCCTGTGATTACTATGTGTCAGTTTATGACTGGAGAGAAGCCGCTGTCTTCTCTCCATTCATTCTCAGTGCAGCTGAGGCTGCAGAGAAAGGGACTGGGGAATC
This sequence comes from Aquarana catesbeiana, assembly GCF_042186555.1. Lineage (NCBI taxonomy): Eukaryota > Metazoa > Chordata > Amphibia > Anura > Ranidae > Aquarana > Aquarana catesbeiana. The sequence goes on along the minus strand of NC_133324.1, from coordinate 820,724,069 downwards.
TCTATCCTCTCTCTCTTTCTCTGTCTCAAGGGGGAGATATCAGAGGTCTGTTAAGACCCCTGATATCTCACCAAAGCCCCCCAAAAGGGCTGATTAAAAAAAAAAAAAAAAAAAAACAATAAAGAATAAAAAAATATTATTGTAAAAAATAAAAATTGTAAAAAAAAACAAAACACACACACATACAACGTTCACCCCCCCCCCCCCCAAAAAAAATAGCAAAAAAAAACCTGTCACGTGACATTAAAAAAAAAGTATCGGTAATCGGTATCGGCGAGTACTTGAAAAAAAGTATCGGTACTTGTACTCGGTCCTAAAAAAGTGGTATCGGGACAACCCTACCAACAATCAATCAGAATGTCACATCTTGCCATTTTACTAGGCTTAGAAGGCTAATTACTTTGATTAGATGCAGTGACTGTGGCAAACCTTTGCAATATGTTGTGGGGCATTATGTAGAGAAGTGTGTTTTTGTACATATTTTCTTTATTTGTCATGGCTGCTGACTCATGGCTTTCAGTGGCAATACTCAACTAAGCTATTGTTAACCTATGAAATGTGATCATCTGCACTTGGAGTCAGAGTAAGGAGACGCTACCCCTCTCTCTCGCTCTGCTAACGCACAAAGATCCATATAGAATTTTAGGCTCCGTTCCCACCTAGGCGTTTTTGGGCATTTTTCTGCTCTAAGCCTCAGCTCTAAAAACCCCAAACAAGACAAATCCCATTCATTTCAATGGCCCTTGTTCACACCTGAGCGTTCTATCACCTAAAGCAAAACGTCCATAGCCCAAAAAAGTACATGAGCTTCTTTTTTGGCAGATTACAGACATTTTAATTCTTTTACATTGGTGAGCGTTTGAACTGCAAAACGCTTGTACAAAAACGCTGCAAAAACTCTGCAAAAAATGCCCGAAAAAACACCTGTGAAGTCGCATGTTTTTACCGCGATTTTGCTGCGCTTTTTGACACTTTTTTGCCATGATTTTGCACAGGTCAAAAGGTCACCAATGTAAAAAGCAGAAAAACACCTGTAATCTGACCAAAAAGAAACTCATGTACCTTTTTGAGCTTCAGATGTTTTGCTTCAGGCTACAAAACGCTCAGATGTGAACAGGGACCATTTAAATGAATGGGATTTTGCTTGTTGGGTCTTTTTTCGGGCGTTTTACGAGCTGAAAACACTCAGGTGTCAATACAGCCTTAGATTTAAAGATGAGCTAAACTCACTGCAACAAACTCTTTTTTATTTTATTCCTCCCCTTCCCTTACACATAGTGGTAGTCTGCCAGAACCTGGTGGCATTTGTGCACACAAGCAGAAATCCCGTCCCAAGTGTGTATATGCATGGCCAGTCTCTGCCAGGTCCTACATACCTGGAAGACACCAGCAGCCCATATGCGCACGTGCTATAGGTTTTTAGGATGGTGACATGGAAGAAGGGTTCATTCGGCAGTTTAGTTCCTCCTTAAGCTGGCCATACACTTACAGATTGCTTTCATTGAGTCTGCAAGCTGAACAAAAGAAATCTGGTGGATTCATCCTTCTACTCTAATAGTGGGATTGCCACATCCCTCTTGTCAAGCTATTGTATTCTGGCAACCAGCACCGCTGTATATCAGAATACCCAAAGAGTGCCTACATCTGATTGGATGCAGGTGCTGTTGGGCTGACAATTCTAACAGGCTCCTTTGACAAAAGCCATTTGAACAATCAACTTTTGTCAAATTGGGCAATGCTGGCAGGACCAAACACTGATCAAATTATAGCAGAGCCAACGGGAATTGGCCAAATTTCAAGCAGTGTATAGCCATCTTTAGTTAACAGTGAGTCAATACCAGCATTCCCTGAACTAAAAACAATATTTTATACAAAAAAATCCTAAAGCATATCTAAAACAAAAAAATGTAATGCATTGGAAACTAACAGTCCTTGGTGAGGTGGCTGCATTCATTTTCTTTTTTTCAGGATTTTATACTGTATTTTTACCTTCCTGCAAATAGCAGTTTCTCCCTGGTTGGCTACGCTTACTCACTCTACTGTATCTATGGAGGGAGCCATGGTTGTCACCTTGGGCTGCACTTCAAATGTATATCTTCTTCTCTTCATCTCAGTTGCACTGGGTGGGGGCAAGTAGTAGTTTACAGAAGGAAGATAACATTGATTGAGCCAAAAATGTTCTTGAAAAATGAAAACGAATGCAGCCTGTGCATCTAAGTTCTGGTAAGGTGCAAGATATTACATTTTTGCTCGTAAGCTAAGTAAGCTAAGATATCCTTAAACAGACATGTCTATACAGGCCTATGGCCAAATGCAGTTGTTTGGTACCCGTGCTGAACTTCCACAGATATGTGCTGTTGCTGATGTGCTATCAGATATCTTGTACTGCCCAAATGGTGGGTCTTTTATGTATGTTCAACCTACATGTTCCATCTGTAGTCATTTTATGAACAGATGGAGAAATGAATAAGGACATCATAGGATGTCATCTGGACTATCCTAATTGTTTATCAACAAAGTAAGCATTTATAAATGTACCTACCATTCCACTTGAAAAAGAAACTACTGAATCTGAATCTGCTATAAAGAATATAGACTGTACTATAAGAAATATAATGTGTTTGTTTTTTAGTTATGGACAACCCATTCTATGAAAGTGCACCTTTTGTTGATGCAACAGAAGGCCAGGATGTACCTGGCATATGTCCCCTGGTTGATTCGGATGTCACCAACTATGGTATTAAGAAGTGTGATGATTCTAACCTACCTGAAGGTTTTGTCTATGAGAAGGATATTAGGAATGGCATCACCATAAAAAATGTGCAGACTAAATTTGATGATTGCTATGTCTGCACGGTAATGCATAATGGAGCGTTGAAGCATTCTAAAAGCAAGAAACTGATGGTCAGGCCTGGTGAGTAGAAAAGATCTGTTATGTTTGTTAAGGTTATCCATACATATGCAGATTAGATTAATCTGCAGATAATTAATGTATTTAGACCTTCGCAAAAATATGTCAGCCTCTTGAGAAAAAAGCTATCTCCTGATATAGCCAACAATAAGGATGAAAGATGGTACATCAGGCCTATATCAAATTAAGACTCAGGGGTTTATTTACTAAAACTGGAGAGTGCGAGATCTGGTGCAGCTGTGAATGGTAGCCAATCAACTTCTAACTTCAGCTTGTTCAGTTAAAGTGGTTCTAAATGTAGAAGATTTTTATTCATTGCATTGAGATAAAAAACCTTTAGTGTGCAGCAGCCTCCCCAATACTTACCCGAGCCCCATCTCGATCTAGCGTTGTTGCCCAAGAGCCTTGGCTGTGCAGGACTCTCCCGCCTCATTGGCTAAAACACATCAGCAGGCGCCATTGGCTTTAGCTGCTGTCCATCAAAGTCAGTGAGCCAATGAGGAGAGAGAGGGGGCGGGTGTCTCCATAGTAAGCTGCTTGCTGTGGGGGCACTCGGCAGGAGAGAGGGGCCAGGAGCACAGAAGAGGGACCCGAGAAGAGGAGGATGTGGGCTGCTCTGTGCAAAACCACTGCATGGAGCAGGTATGTATAACATATTTGTTATTCTTAAACAATAAAAAACAAGACTTTAATATCACTTTAAGCTTTGACAATAAAACCTGGCAACTGGTTTCTATGTAGAGCTGCACCAGATTTTGCAGTCTCTACTTTTAGTAAATCAACCCCAAAGTGTCTAAAAGAAGAGTCTTCTGTGTTTCCTATAGGAGTCAAACATATTCACCCTTTTAGATTTTAGTGAAGGGTAGAAAATGAAAGGGATACATTTAATGGTTGCGTTTGGCAACTTGGTTGCTTCCAGTTGCAAGACTTGTGCTTCAAGTCGTGCTACAGTGCCTTGAAAAAGTATACCTCTTGAAAAATTTTCCACATTTTGTCATGCTACAACCAAAAACATAAATGTATTTTATTGGGATTTTATGTGATGACCAACACAAAGTGGCACATAATTGTGAAGTGGAAGGAAAATGATAAATGATTTTCAAAATGTTTTACAAATAAATATGTGAAAAGTGTGGCGTGCATTTGTATTCAGCCCCCCTGAGTCAATACTTTGTAGAACCACCTTTCACTGCAATTACAGCTGCAAGTCTTTTTGGGGATGTCTGTACCAGCTTTGCACATCTAGAGAGTGACATTTTTGCTCATTCTTCTTTGCAAAATATCTCAAGTTCTGTCAGATTGGATGGAGAGCGTCTGTGAACAGCAATTTTCAAGTCTTGCCACAGATTCTCAGTCGGATTTAGGTCTGGACTTTGACTGGGCCATTCTAACACATGAATATGCTTTGATCTAAACCATTCCATTGTAGCTCTGGCTGTATGTTTAGGGTTGTTGTCCTGCTGGAAGGTGAAACTCTGCCCCAGTCTCAAGTCTTTTGCATTTTTTCTTCTAAGATTGCCCTGTATTTGTCTCCATCCATCTTCCCATCAACTCTGACCAGCTTCACTGTCCCTGCAGAAGAAAAGCATCCCCACAACATGATCCTGCCACGACCATTTTCACCATGGGGTTGGTGTGTTCAGGGTGATGTGCATTGTTGTTTTTCCGTCACACATAGCGTTTTGCTTTTAGGACAAAATGTTCACTTTTGGTCTCATCTGACCAGGGCACCTTGTTCCAGATCTTTGCTGTGTCCCCCACATGGCTTCTCACAAACTGCAAACAGGACTTATTTTGGCTTTTTTTCAACAATGGCTTTCTTCTTGCTACTCTTCCATAAAGGCCAGATTTGTGGAGTGCACGACTAATAGTTGTCCTGTGGACAGATTCTCTCATCTGAGCTGTGGATCTCTGCAGTTCCTCCAGAGTTATCATGGACCTCTTGGCTGCTTCTCTGATCAATGCTCTCCTTGCCCACCCTGTCAGTTTAGGTGGACGGCCATGTCTTGGTAGGTTTGCAGTTGCAGTTGTGCCATACCCTTTCAATTTCCGGATAGTGGACTGAACAGTGCTCCCTGAGATGTTCAAAGCTTGGGATATTTGTTTATAACCTAACCCTGCTTCAAACTTCTTCACAACTTTATCCCTGACCTGTCTGGTGTGTTCCTTGGCCTTCATGATGCTGTTTGTTCACTAAGGTTCTCTAACAAATCTCTGAGGGCTTCACAGAACAGCTGCTTTTATACTGAGATTAAATTACACACAGGTGGACTCTATTTACTAATTAGGTGACTTCTGAAGGCAATTTGTTCCAGGAGATTTTAGTTAGGGGTATCAGAGTAAAGGGGGCTCAATACAAATGCATTCCACACTTTTCAGATATTTATTTGTAAAAAATGTTGAAAACCATTTATCATTTTCCTTCCACTTCACAAGTATGTGCCACGTTGTGTTGGTCTATCACATAAAATCCCAATAAAATACATGTACATTTTTGGTTATAACATGACAAATTGTGGAAAATTTCAACGGGTATGAATACTTTTTCAAGGCACTGTAAAGCCTCATTTTTTTACAGAAATATTTTTATATTTCCAATACAATATTTGTACCATAAAGCTCTGGAAACTGGAATGACCTCCCATGCTAGTTATTTTATGGTTGTATTTGTCAATTTCACTCATAGCAGCCTATGAGGTTATCCCTAACTTGAAAAGCTGCAACTCTTCAGAAAAGTTAGCAAATTTTAACTTTTAAATCACAGTCAGATCTTAGAAATAGAAATGTTGTGAATGTTACATATTATTTCCCTACTTCATTGGGCTTCTTTTCAGTTTAATTGTAATGTTATTCAGTAGATATCTGTGCACATTTCTAAATATAATAATTGTCTCTACTCCCAAGCCGCCAGCAAAAATGACTTTTCTTACAATTGACTAAATGAAGTCATGATGCTGTGCTCGAGCTGTAGCACTGTCTTATCCATTAACACGTGACCCCCCTCTACTAATGATCCTAAATTTTTCCCAAGAGTATAGCGCAGTCTCTTCTCTCTAGTAATAGGCATATGGAGACCAAGTTATCTTTCCAGGCACTCATGTGAAAAAAACATGTCTCTTTTTACCTTTTTCTTTTAGTTTTAAAGCAGTTATCTGAAATACGGTAGAATGCAAATAGTAATCTGTAAGATTTTGACAATTGGTAATTTTGTGATTTGAATATACAGCCAACGCAGATCCAGCCAGGGTATGTTAATTAAAGTTGGTTCACTGTGGCAGCCTTCAAACTGGAGAAGCTGGCAGCTCTGGCGTAAATAGTTGAAGGCATTTGTAAGGTGTGCTGACCTATTACAGACTGCTAAACCTTGAATCCTCCTTTACAGATTATGGAATGGGAGATTATTATTATTATTATTATTATTATACACAATTTATATACTGCCAACAGTTTACGCAGCGCTTTACAATGTAGAGGGGGGGACAACACAATTACAATACAGTTCAATACCAAAAGGTACAGGAGGGCCCTGCTCGTAGAGCTTACATTCTAAAGGGAGGGGGTGGTGGTACAAAAGGTAATAGCTGCAGAGAATGATTTGATGGGGGTGGCTCGGGGACAGTTGTTAGGGAGGTGTGGGATAGGCTTCCATGAATAAATGAGTTTTCAGGGATCTCCTAAAGGTGGACAAGGTAGGGGCTGATCGGACATACTGGGGCAGGGAGTTCCAGAGGATGGGAGAGGCTCTGGAGAAGTCCTGAAGGTGAGCATGGGAGGAGGTAACAAGGGAGCTAGAGAGCAGGACGTCCTGGGAGGAGCGGAGGGGACGATTTGGGCGATATCTGCAGATGAGGTTGGTGATGTAGATGGGGGCGATGTTGTGAATGGCCTTGTATGTTATGGTTAGCATTTTGAATTTTATACAGTGGGGTAGGGGAAGCCAGTGAAGGGATTGGCAGAGAGGGGCAGCAGTCACGGATCGATTAGTGAGGTGTATTAGTCTAGCACCAGCATTCATAATAGACTGAAGGGGGGATAGCCTGCTTAAGTGTAGGTCATTAAGGAGAGAGCTGCAGTAGTCAGGGCGGGAAATAATCAAGGAGTGAATAAGTTGCTTTGTGGTGTCATTAGTCAGGAAGGGTCGAATTCTGGAGATGTTGCGGAGGTTAAGGTGGCAGGATTTAGCCAGTGATTGGATATGGGGACTGAAGGAGAGGTCAGAGTCAAGGAGTACACCCAGGACCCTGGCATGAGATATACAGCTTGTGTGACCCAAATGCTTTTTCATTATAGCAAATCACCAACACACCTGCCTAGATCCTGTAAAAGCCAACTTTATTGATAGCAGTAACCGACGAGCATGCAGGTTTTGGACAGGCTTGTCCTTAGAAATATCGCTGAAAATGCCATGGGATTGATAGAGACTGCTCACCTTGGAAAGTGTAGGAAGCGGCGTTTAGTACAATCATCAAATCACAAAAATCTCCTGTGCTTTTTTTTTTTTTCCTTTTTGTCCTTTTCAAATGATTTTGTGTTTAAAGTGAACATTCACCTTGCTAAGTTAACATTCTATACTTTTTTAGTAAATAAACGCCAATGACAATAATAAGGACAAACCTGATTGAACTCTGTAAGCATGTGCTTTAGAAAAAACGCTATGTACTAGAAAGTCTGGTTTTACAAAATGTTTGCTAGAGTGCTGGCAGTCTCAAGTTATGGTATGTTAAGTATATATTACTATATCTACAGTATATCTAATATATAGTATTATGTAATGTAAATAATAAAATCCTCTGCATTGACTTTGTTCCCATTATACCATCAGGAGGTCCAAGATATAATACTATTGTAATGGTTTTCAAATATTAAGCTGGTCTTCTGTACACAGCTTGTTGGCACAGTCCAGTGCTGGTTCATGTACAACAGGGATATGCAATTAGCGGACCTCCACCTGTTGCAGAACTACAAGTCCCATGAGGCATAGCAAGACTCTGACAGCCACAAGCATGACATCCAGAGGCAGAGGCATGATGGGACTTGTAGTTTTGCAACAGCTGGAGGTCCGCTAATTGCATATCCTTGATGTACATGGTTCAGTCTCAATTAAATCAGTCCTGTAAGTTCATTTTGGCTGTCTGGGTGAACTTAAAGGGGTTGTAAAGATTCGTGTTTTTTCACCTTAATGCATCCTATGCATTAAGGTGAAAAAACACCTCGCTGTTATGGGCACCCCAGCTCCCCCATTTTACTAACCTGAGCCCGTTCACCTGCTGTGCGTGTCTCCTGTCGTCCTCTTCTCCACTGAGTGGCAGTTCATTGGATAGATTGATAGCAACGCAGCCATTGGCTCACGCTGCTGTCAGTCACATCCAATGATGCGGCCGCCAGGAGGGCGGGACCGAGTTATACACTTGGTGTCTATAGATGCCAAGTGTATGACATGGGAGCGTGCCCGCAAGCTAACCCCCTCAGGAAAGAGCTTCCCAGAGGGGGTTAGCTTTAGCAGGGAGGAGCACAGACAGCCACCGTGGGACCCCAGAGCAGCAGGATCAGGGCCACTCTCTGCAAAACGAACTGCACAGTGGAGGTAAGTATAACATGTCTGTTATTTAAAAAAAAAAAAAAAAATGGAACTTTACAACCCCTTTAAAGAGTAATTCCACTTTTGAGAGGGAAAAAAATATAAAAAAAAAATTATATAGTATATACAAGTGCGACACAAATCATATTGTAATTGAATGTTAATACAAATTACCTTTCCTTTTCAATCTGCAGCTCTGTAATTTTCTGTAAAATGCTATGCCATTTGGCTACCTGGTGGTGTTCTGTACACAGTATAGAACGCCCCCCCAGAAACATAATTTCCTGCTTGTGTGATTGGTTTACTGATTTTCCCAGAAGTCTGCACTAAGATACAAGTCAGATTTCGGCATCCCCTGCAGCAAAAATATCATTTTTGGTGAGATACTCCCAATAGGAAATAACATCTAAAGGGATGCAGACCCTGCAGTTTTCTTTATTAGAGCCCTGCAGGTGCAGCAGCTGACTTATAATTATGAAACCACTCCAATACAGATTCACTTTCCACATGGACACAGACAAACACACAGGGATTCCTTCAGAATAACACAAGGTAGGAATCTGCAACAAAGTTTTCCGGCAACGTACACAGATCACCCAGAGGGGAATGTTTTTTCTCAACAAAAGTGGAGTTACTCTTTAATCACTCCTCTATTGAAGGATTATTACCACTTTCTCAGGGAGGGTGAACATCCTTGTATTTGTGGTTGGAGACTTTTAAAGGAGACCCATAGTGAAAGAATGTTCAGGCTGGCATCACTGACATTTCCTTCTGAAAATGTAAATTCTCTAGTTGTCATGCTGTTTAAACGTTTACTGACCTGGAGCCAGAGTTTTGACTTTCTAATCTACGTTTTTTGTTCCCGGTCAGTAACTCAAGCAGCTAGCTTTCTTAGGAGGTCAGCAGCGGCAATCCCTGTAGTTACTATTTATATTGTGGAAGAAAATGGTACAGACTACAAAAAAAAATTCTTTTTAGCTGATTTTGGAGTGAAAAGGGTAAGCTGTGATCTGTAGGAAATATACATTCCAAAAAAAAAAAAAAAAGAAATATACATTTCCAGTCACATTTTTTCACTTTGATAGAATGTCCTACCCAGCTAATGTCGGTAATGGCTAATGTTTTTATTATTTTTTTTTACAGTTCAAAAAATGTTACCCAGACTTACTTTAACAAAATCCAAGCTAGTTGTCAAGACTGGGGAGCCGTTTGAGGTTACTTGCACGGCGAGGGATGTTAACGTCGTAGAGGTCCGTTGGATCAATGCAGCATCCTTGGTAAGTCATAGCTTGGCTTAAAACCTACAGCACCTTGCATCCAATTGAAGATGACATTTTCACACAACATATCAGTCACATTGTATTTTCAACAACATCTCGTACTCTGTCTCAAATGAAAACACTTCTTTGAATAATGGCCTGCAAATAGCGCTAAATTATTAAAACGTGGTTGTGCCGCTTACGTATTAATTTGCTGTTTTGGCCACATAAAAGCTTTTGTGATTTGAAAGGCTCCTGTAATGGAGGGAAGGACGGCAGTGTGGTAACAGCTGGTGGGTGTCTCAAATTCTCAGTGCACTATAAACACAAGTCTGTAGATTTAGAGCCGGGCGCCCCGGAGTGTATTTACATGTGAAAACAACACTCATTTTTGTCAGGTCTGCATATTGTCAGCTAAACTTGGGAGAAAAGGATTTTTCAGAAGAAATACAAGAATGTACACAAATCATTTTACAGTAATATGCAATTGATCCAGGCGCGGGTAATATATTCTGAGCGAGAAATCTAGACCTGGACTAATTCTCTAAATACAGACTGTATGAGTTGTTACGAAACTATCTGCAAAGAATTGTGATGGGGAAAAAAAGACTCAGTGGTACTTTTCTGTGGGGTTGAGGGTGTTGTTTTGTTCTTTTAGATTTTTGTTTTGAGGTTTGACTTTATGTTTACATGTTTAAAATCACTTACAAAGCAGTTGACTGACTTTTTTTTTTTTACATTGGTCTCTGCTGAGCTAAGCTTAATGGGTTGTTTTTTGCCTACTAATATTGACATTAAAGTCTCATCTGAAGTGCGAAGCTGTGTTTGCTTCATAGGTGTGTATTGCATTAGGGTGTGCACCCCAAAGCTCAAATACATTTGCATATGTGTGTGTGTATATACTGACGGTGTCAGCAGAGCAATGGACAGTGTCATTAGGACAGAGATTGGTGTCAGTAGGGCAGTGGACAACGTCAGTAGTTTTTATGTATTTTTTTTTTTTTTTTTACATTTTTTTTTTTTTTAGGAGCCCCGTTATGGGGGTTTGCTACCTATTCCTAATAAGCAATAGGGAGACAATTATGTAACACCAATGTTGCAGAAAGATAGATATTATATAGATATATACTCACACACCACACACTTGGGATTCAAGTAGAACTATGGGCAAAACTTTTTTTTTTTTTCATTTTGGATAGAGTAAGGGAGGATTATAACCCCTGTCAGATTTTTTTCCGCCATTTCTGTTTCATTGTGGAGATTTCCCTTCACTTCCTGTTCCCTAGCCAAACAGGAAGTTAGAGGAGATCTGTGCAAATTCAAGGAATTTCTTGGGGACCCCCAGCTCACCAGAACTAGTGAACATCTGTTACTTTTCTGGGGACAACCCAAAATTTGAGGTTTTCTTTTTACTTTCACTTTCAATGATAATGGTAAAAAGGGCAAATAGAGAGGATGAATCTCCTTTAAAGGGGGTACAGACAGCAATAAAAATTGACAGGGGCTCCAATCCCTCTCCACTCTATCCAAAACAAATAAGTTTTGCCTTTAGTTATACTTTACATTTGTGCTAACAAATAATGTATGCAAAAATTACGCAACAGGATTAATTAAAAAGTTCTTGTAAGTTGGCTTTACCACAGTGACCCAAGCCCAGCTGTCTAGGGAACTTGCTGTTGTTACACGTGACATAGGTACTGTATTTCAGGAAAAGCCTGCAAGCATGTTTTGTGTTCTCATATGCCGGTTACTATGGCCATCTCCGTTTACAGCATCATGGTAACAGAGTTGAAAGGCTGTGCTCTTAAATGCAGAGCTCATGATTCTATTGTTCTACCAATCTGTCCAGAATTCATCCAAAACTGGCTGAAGACAGAGAATGATGGATGGTGGGGCATCTGCCTGCCCTCAATCTCATTGCTGCACTACCTGCCACAAACATATCTCCGTCTTGGCTGACGGAGGTTACGGGTGCATGCAAATTGCTACACTTGTTCCCTCAATAACAAAGGAATTATTACAACATGTATGGCCGCCCTAACCTATATTGCCTGAAGGTCAGCTACTTATGTGTTTGTAAATAGTTTGACAAGTATTTTGCCCTTGTCTGTTCAGGGCTTAATTTGTCTTCAGGGATATAGATACGTAAAAGGAACCCTTGAAGTAGTAGAGGAGTTTTGGAGTCTTCTCACGGTTTTTCTAGTCCAGCAAAGTACAGGATTTCCTTAAGCATGCAACAGATGCTAAACACAAAAAAAACTTTTAGCTGACTGAAAATGTAATTGGAACATATTATATATATATATATATGTAAAATGGAGCAGAGATTTAAATGTTTGTTATTCATAGTAGCCAGTCAAATCTTTTGTTTAATTTGTTTAAACTGATACTGGAGAAATAACATCTGCAAACAGATTAGCTATAGACAGTATACATACTCATAGGGGTTTATTTACTAAAGCTGGAGAGTCTCACTTCTGCATAGTAACCAATCAGCTTCCAGGTTTTATTGTCAAAGCTTAATTGAACAAGCTGAGGTTAGAAGCTGATTGGTTTACATGAGGCCCATTAAGTAAACACACAAAATATAATAGCAAATATAAACAACTAAAATGTTTTCACAGTTTTCTTCCGCAATCTGCCTTTATATTGTATATATTCAAAATTGATAACAAAGAAAAGTTCAACGGAAAGAACCATCCAGATTGTGGTTAGTGTATAAAGGTTAATAGGATTAACAGTTTATATGTGTAATATATATATATATATATATATATATATATATATATATATATATATATATATATATATATATATATAATACAGCTAACAGCTGATTCCCAGTCAGATAGTAATTTTTATTGCTGATACTGAGACAGTAGGGGGAAGTGGATTTACTTGAGCACACAGAATCTGGTGCAGCTGTGCATAGTAACCAATCAGCTTCTAGGTTTTAGCCCTCGTTCACACTGAATGCGGGTTTGAAATCGTGCGAATTCAGCCGAACTCGCACAATTTCAAACCCGCATTTCAGTGCGAGTTCGCGGGGCGTATTGGAAGACGTGTGCGGGTTCATGCACTGATGTCTATTGAAATCGCCCCCGAAGTTGCCAAAAGTAGTGCAGGAACTACTTTTGGAAATCAGTGTGGCACTGCAAAGTCAAAAGGCTGCGATTTGGCATGTGATTTGACATGTCAAATCACGTTGATGTGAACGGGGGCTAATTGTCAAAGTTTAATTGAACCAGCTGAAGTTAGAAGCTGATTGGTTACTATGCACAGCTGTACTGTTCTGGGTGCTAAAGTTTTAGTAAATCCCCCTCTCCAATGACTGTCACTCTCTAAATGACGAGGATATTTTTATTTCCGTCTGCCATACCTTGCATGGTATACTGTCTATAACTGTGCTTTTCACATTCCCTGCCATAATTAGCATTGACATCTTGGAGAACCTTCACAATATTCTTAGCCCCCCTTTTCCTTCCTTCCTCCCTCTCCATATTCCCTGCAGCACGATCATCCCCCATTTCCTATTTTTTATGTTGTTCCTTTCCTTTTGTCCGTATGTAAAGATATGGTGGCCCAGTCATTTGTAATTAGCATATTTTAATGAAGCTGCAAAGGTGATTTAATAATCAGCCATATCTCAGTAATAAACTCTTCTCGATCACACAAGCACCTGCATTGTTGTCATTATCGTTTCATCTGTCATTATCCAATTGTATGAAAAGCTACTTGCAGCAGACAGCTTGTCAAGGCCTTTCTTCCGAGACTTCTGATTTGACATAATAAATCTTTTTTTTTTTTTCATTATAATGGCTAATTTTGTGATTTCATTGCAGAAAGACACTGAAAAGAGCCAGTTTATTTCCACTTCTAATTTTGTTCGCAACCGCACTCTGAGCAGCCAAGCCGTTCAGTATAATGAGTCTGGTACATACATCTGTGAAGCCAAGAACAGCATTGACGTGGTGAACGTTACGTTCACATTGGAAGTTCTCGGTAGGTAACAGTTAAATATTTGCAATGTATTAGTGGAATCACTGACGTCATTTACCAAGCTTCATTTATCTGTATCTAAATTGAAGACCTCCGTTTACCACCGATTTCCACTTTTTTTTTATCTCTTTGTATTGATTTCTATTGCCTGATGTGACCATCAGTCACATGTCTGGTTGCTGTATGCTTATAGCTGTTCACGGTTTATGGACAGTTTTGCTGTCTGAAGCATTTTATCTTGTAGCTCATGGCAACCATTCATTGTATTCCTTTACGTTCTCCAGCTTGTTAGTTAAGAAAGAACCTTTTACTTTACACATTGTTAGTCATAAGACCAGCCTGCAACAATGTGCCTCCTTAGGGTTTGGGCAGATGTCCATTTTAGGGGCTGCCTGAATCAAGTCTTTATCAGGCAGAGTGGAGCTTCAATAAAGTGACCCTTCGTGCCTTCTTATAGGGTTTATTGAACACTGTGAGCTGTGTCCCTCCAGGTCATGCTTTCCTGTATTGCTGAGATATGTTCCTTCACAGATGCTTTAATGTGCACTTGGCAAAACAGACAAATACAGGTGTGCACATCAGTACAGCTTCTTAGTGGAGGCAGGAAGAGCATATCGGTCTAATGCGGATGGACTTTGGGGAGCCTTCCTAGATGTGTTGGCTGCATTTGTTTTCTCTTTTGGCCTTTCTTTGCTTTATTTTCATCTGGTGATCTGGCCAGTAAGTCTGCTGTTTTTCAAAAGAACAAGCTCTCTTGCAGAGGAATCAGTTACAAGGATGAGACAAACCATTTAACAATGGTCAGCAATGATCAGCTTTTATTAATTATGTAAAACCTCTATCCCAGTAGGACAAAATAACTGTTTGCTGTAACTGCTTATGAAGTATTAGCTGGAGCTTTGCTTCAGGTTAATAGTGCATTTAAATTTAAATAGGCTCTCCCCCCCCCCCCCAGTCTGACCATGCAAATGTCCAAAGGTGGCCCCTGTGCTCCTTCATCCAGAATTGAGGCACTCTAATACAGGAGGTGTGTTACTGGTCAGATCACCAGGTGAAAACAGAGGCGAAAAAAAAGAAAAAAAAAAAAGAAATATGTATGTAGCCACCACATCTAAGGTAAGCTGCAATATATTACATGATTGGTAAGCTGCAATATATTACATGTTTGGTTTTGGGTTTAAAATAAAATGTATTTGTACAGAAAAAATAGCAGCAAATCAGAGGTCACCAGATTACTATATGGTGGATTCTTGTTTGTTGTCATGGCTTCCTGCATTAAAAAATAACTCTGTATCGAATAAGGCCCCTCTATTTTTCTATATCATTTTGCCTTGCTTTTTTATGAACTGTCTTTGTTCTAAGCTGTTATTATAATGATATCTAATTTTGTTACTTTTATAGAATTTGGCTACCTTAACTTGACCATCACTGAGAACACTACAATTAATTTAAATGATGGAGAGAACATGAAATTGCAGGTTTATATTGATGCCTACCCCCGCCCTGATGAAGAGTACTGGACTTACATGAACGAAACCCTTCTGAACACCTCAGACCACTTTGTACAGCCACGAGATGAGGGCAATAACAGGTAAAATAATAATAGTCATTAAACATTCTTATCTTGCATGAACAATAGGATAATCTATCATAGTACGTTTCTGGGTTGGAGAACCAAGGTCCTCCAGTCTGACATCCATATTGAGTAGGGCAGAACCTTAAGGCTTTTGTCGATGAACTTTTCTTCCCTCATATAATAGGGACATGAAGCAGGTCAGATGCAGATCCGAAAGAAGTCAACTGAAGGTCAAATTCACCAGCCAATTAACTCTGAACATTTATTGTAGCTTCTCAAACTGATGTTAAATAAAAGGAGAATGTGCCTGAAATAAAGCTGCATATGTCCAAGGACACAAGCCCAAAGCTGACATAGGTCCTCTAGTGATCTTAGATGGCTAGTGAAATGTCTAAATGTTCTTCTGCCCACTGGTAACCATTGCAGTGCAGCTTGCATCTTGGCACTTAAGTGGTAATTTGAGTGGTTGAACACTCCTTTCACTTTTCTAATTGAGAAAAAGAACTTTATTGGCTCTGTCACACAGACCTTTTTGAAAAAGTTGCAAAATCATTGCATTCTGTATCAAATGCTTGCAAACACTTGAAAAATGTGTCCTCGCTCCCCTGGGAGGCCCTCCCGCTAAAACTTTGTTTGATAACATAAAAAAACAGGAGGAGATTTACTAAAACTGGTGCACTCAGAATCTGGTGCAGCTGTGCATAGTAACCAATCGGCTTCTAACTTCAGCTTCTTCAATTAAGCTTTGACAATAAAACCTGGAAGCTGAATGTTTTATACACAGTTGCACCAGATTTTGCACTGTTGAGTATTAGTAAACTACCCCCACAGTATCATGGGGAAAAGCATAGTAGACAATCATATATCAGCTTTTATTATTGTGACTACGGATTTTTGCAAAAACTGACTACAGCTCATTTCACATTTTGCCCAATTTTGAATTTGGTGAACAATCTATATTCCTCTAGTAAATATACCCCATTGTCTGACTGAGAGTTGCCCTAACTGGATGTGTTCCACTAATTCTATCTCTGATTAGTGAATGTCCCATCTCTGTTCACTTTAGGTATGTTAGTGAGCTGCACCTGATTCGAATGAAAGGCAATGAGAAAGGAGTTTATACTTTTTATGCTTCCAATTCCGATGCCAACGCTTCAGTCAGTTTCAACATATTTGTCAAAAGTAAGTTTCTTTTAACTCTCTCACAGTGTCCATTCATGGTGTAGTTTTAACTGACAGATTTTAATCTCAGGTTTTCCTTTATTTTCACAGCAAGACCTGAAATCCTAATTTCTGATAAGCTTAGCAATGGTATGCTCCAGTGTGTGGCGGCTGGGTTCCCTGTGCCCTCCATTGAATGGGTTTTCTGTCCAGGATCTGAGCAGCGGTATGCAATAATGAATATATAACAGCTGATGCAAAATTAGTATAGCAATATGTAGAAAAAAAAAGTGCAGTCTTTAAACTAAAGTTGTCATACACAGTATAAGCGAGTTTCATTTTAAGGCTAAATGCCTGCAGACGTATCAAATTAAATGCTATATTTATAGGAGCAGACAGTCAGGTGTCCTGGCTGCTTTTTGATTGACAGACAGGCTTTGTCTATGCCTACGTGTCCATGCATTATTGACAAAGGATCTTTTAAGTACTGCATTGAGATACTGTGTTCATTAGCACAATTACGAATGTGTCATCCTGTCTTGATGGAGACACAATAAGCTGTTCTCAGTTCAAATGGTATTGTCTCATCTGTGACCTAACTGACTATATAAATGAAGGCACAGTGTCACCGGGTTGGTGTTTTATTTTCCATACCTGGAAATGTTTCCATGTAGTCTGTGACGTTAGGACCCTGTGAAGGAAAATTTGACCACGAATTGTTATTGCAGGTGTACAGATTCTCCAAGAATCCCCCCCTATGATGTAAAATTCAGCCAGGAAAATTCAACTCTGGGTCGTATGGTGGTAGAAAGTATCATAGATGTAAGCTCCATCAGGAAGAATGGTACCATCCAGTGTATCGCATCCAATGATGTGGAGAGCATCTCATCCATCTTCAGCTTTGCGATTAATGGTATTTCTTGTTTTATACCAGGTTTACTCAGATCTTTTGGTGTTCTTTTGTCCGCACTGCCTTACATTGTCTTGAGAGAAATAAAGAGAGAAATAAAGAGAGTCCTCTCTCCAAGTTCATCTATGCTTCTTTAGTCTAATAGCCCATGATACAAAGAAATACCTTATTCCTCAGTCCTGTTGCAGCTGGAACACTTTCTGGATCTCGTTGCAGCCCTGGAGTGTGGGCAGGCAATAAATCACATCATATACAATGCAGGACCAGTGCTGGTTGTTGAAATGCATTGTGGGTGATGACATTGGCGAGAAGGGTGGCAAAACAACCAGAGAGGAGGAGCAGCTTCATGGGACTGGTCATCCTTCCTGGAACCAAAGGAGGGGAAGCCTTGAGGGTCAATTTCCTTCTATTACATACCCTTTAGGTTGAGTGAGCATTAGATTCTTAATATACAGGGAATTTTTTTTTTTTATTACAACTGGAGTTCAGTTTTAGAGTCTGAAGTATTTGTGATTGCATGTGCCTGAAAGCTTGCAAGATTATTAGAACACTTAGATATATATATATTTGTGATGAGGGGGCAATATTTTAAAACAGTGTGTTTATATTTTTATATACATTAAAATACTAAATTGTGCTTTCATTTCCTTTTTCAGAAGAACGTATTTCCCACAAATTGTTCACGCCGCTGTTGATTGGCTTTATAGTGGCTGCGGCAGTGATGTGCCTCGGGATGGTGATTCTCATGTACAAATACATGCAGGTACAGCATATTTAGTAAGTTCCTAATCATGATCATCCTATGTCTGTCTGTTAGTGTGAAAAAAAATCAACAATTGTTCTTCCTCTTTATTAAAGAAACCAAAGTATGAGATACAGTGGAAAGTAGTGGAAGAAATCAATGGCAATAATTATGTTTATATTGACCCAACACAACTTCCCTATGACAACAAATGGGAATTCCCGAGGGACAGACTGTGCTTTGGTAAGTGTGTTACACTACAAAGTTACTGTATGTTATGACTAGATTTCATTTTCCTCCATTTCAGGACAAAAACATTTCATGGAAAAAAATACCATATTGTCTACAGCTGTATCCCCATTGTTCTGTTTACATTACCAGAATTAATGGATCCAGTTTTATGATAAAGCCAGAAAAACATTTCTCCAGTCAAATTTTTTTTGGATAGGGAAGGAAGGTTAGAACTTCTGTCAGGCTGTGTACCCATTGGAAATGTTTACCTTTCTCCTGATCACCATTTGCATTTGGACAGACAGGGGTAGATTTACTAAAGGTAGATAGACTGTGCACTTTGCAAAAGCATTTGCTCCAGAGCTTAGTAAATGAGGTGAAGCTTTGCTTTGCAAAGAATACTCAATCATATGCAAGGAAAATTTAAAAACTGCATTTTTGCTTGCACGTGATTGGATGATGGCAATCAACAGAGCTTCCCCTCATTTACTAAGCACTGGAGCAAATGCCCTAGCAGCTACAACTGCCCTCGCAAAGTGCACAGTCTATTTGCCTTTAGTAAATCAACCCCAGTGTGTCAGAATTTTACAAATTTTACAGTTGTCACTGGGACAGGGATAGAGTAGAAATCTTCCAAGAAGGACACCTATTGAAGTGACAAAGGGGGGATTTCACCTCACTATGGTGAAATTTCTTCCTTGTGCCTGTTATGCCTTATCTTTTAAATGTAAGCATTTCTATTGGGTGAACTTACAAAAGTATCTAGACATAATCCATGTGCAGTGGGGGTTATTTATGAAAGGCAAATCGACTTTGCATTGCAAGTGCACTTGGAAGTGCAGTCGCTCTAAATCTAAGGGTTAGATCTGAAATTAGTGGAAGCTCTGCTGATTTTATCATCCAATCATATGCAAGCTAAAATGCTGTTTTTTATTTTCCTTGCATGTCCCCCTCGGATCTACAGCAACTTTACCTTCAAGTAGTGCACTTTCAAGTGCATTTGCAGTGCAAAGTGGATTTTACTTTAGTAAATAACCCCCCATTGTGTATTCAATGTTTTATGTTGTTTTGCCTTTGCTATACTTTATTTATGTAATAAAATGCTATTTAATATTGTATTAAATATTACAGTGTTAATAGGTATTTAGATTTATTATTTTTTTACTTTTTTAATAGGGAAGATTCTGGGTGCTGGTGCTTTTGGTAAAGTGGTTGAAGCAACTGCCTATGGACTCCTTAAGACTGACAATGCACTGACTGTTGCTGTTAAAATGCTAAAACGTAGGTCTTTTGTTTTTTTGATATTCATTTGATTTGTTTTTTTTTTAGTTGTTTTTTTTTTATGTCTAATGGTGTATAAAAATCTCTCACTGTCATTGCAGCAAGTGCCCATGCCACAGAGAGGGAAGCTCTCATGTCGGAGCTGAAAGTTCTGAGCTATCTTGGTCACCACAAAAACATTGTGAACCTACTTGGTGCATGCACTGTGGGAGGTAAATTAATATATGCTTTCAGTATCTAATAAATAACAGTATGTTACAGTGAACTTCTATCTAACCTTGCATCATTTTTTTTTCTTATAGATTTTATATTATAGTATTCTAAAATAGAACACAGTAAAGCTAGTGATATAGACACAAATAATATTTTCCATCAGATACTAAGGCATTGCTATACCTTGCAAAATGTTTACTTATCTTCACACCAATGTTATCAGAGTTCGAGCCATACTTGCTACTTTTTCAGTGGGAAGCTGTGGTCAGCATATATTGGCTGATGGGACTTCCCTATTTTAGTAAACAACAAGATAAAGATATCAGCACTACTGAGTTCCATGAAACACTGTACGAACTTCCTGTATGAGGCAAAGCGTTGTGTCATTATATTTATATTACATCAGCTATAAACTTGGCTTTCCTCATGGTAACAATGGAGGAAGCTGGACACAAACAACACTATCTAAGGTTAAACTCTTACAAAGAAGTTGCTTCATTATATTACTCTAGGGGGCATGCAGACATGAGAGATGTATGTCCCTACAAACTCCCAACCTTTCTAGATATTCCTTCTTTCTTAGGATGAAAATATAACCTGGCCAGTTGGTTTTGAAAGATTAATGCCAAGGCTATCCAGCAGTCCTTCCCCATAAACATAAATGCCTGACCATCACACTGGTGAAAGTTTAGGAAATGTGTTGGCCTTTTAGTTGATGTCAACAGGTAGCCTTTCATTGTTTTACTATTTGCTTTAGTATTTAAAGAACAATCCTAGCTCAAGAATTGCACGTTGTCTACACCCCAGATAGCTATCTCTTTCCACATTTTGAGTACTCATAGACAAGAAATGCCCTGTGCCATTTTGACAGTTGATAAATGCCAATGACTTGTATCACATTACATGCCTTTCTATAGAAAAGAATCATGCGTATGTTGATGAGCATCAAGAGTAGAAAAGACCATTCACTGTACAGATGGTTCTTTTTGGATAGTAATACACAAAAAGATTTCTCTAGTATATTCCCACTGGCTGAACGAGAGAAATCACTCAATTCACCCATCAATGCTAAGCAACATGGTTGGAGGAATCTCTCTGCCTCCTATTGTATTCTGACAGCTTCTGCTGCCATGGCTGTCAGAGTCTCTGAGCATTCAGCATCTGACTAGCTGCAATCGCTGTTCAGCCAGGAATTTTCAGCTCCTCTCCTTAGATTTTTAACAAATTTATGTTAGCTTGAGTCATGTGGTGCCGACAAGGTCCCCCACGACTCAAATTTCAGCCCATTTAGTGGGAATCGGCTGAAAATAGAGCCATGTATGGCCTTAAGCTGGGTACACACTAATGCCGCATACACACGATCGCACATTCCGACAACAAAATCCATGTTTTTTTTCCGACTGATGTTGGCTCAAACTTGTCTTGCATACACACGGTCACACAAATCTTGTAGGAAATTCCGAACGTCAAGAACGCGGAGACGTACAACATCAGAGAAAAATGAAGTTCAATAGCCAGTGCAGCTCTTCTGCTTGATTCCGAGCATGTGTGGAACTTTGTGCGTTGAAATTGTGTACACACGATCGGAATTTACGATTGTTGTTGGAAAAATTTGAGATCCAGATCTCAAATTTTGTTTGTCGGAAATTCCGATGGAGCCTACACACAGTCGGAATTTCCGACAAAAAGCTCCTATCGAACATTTCACATTGGAAAATCCAAACGTGTGTACGCGGCATAACAGTTTTTTTTCTGGTTGCACACAAAAAAAAAAACTGACAGCTTCGACCGGAACCGCTGTACTAACCAAGCAAGGTTAGTTCAGGGATCTCCCCTGCTGAGCTATTGTGTTCTGACAGGGGGACAGCCCCCCGCCAGAACACTCTGATCAGCGATTGGCTAAGAACGCTGATCGGGAGTCGGTCAGCTGCCGATTTTCCAACATGCACGTCCGACAGAAGCACGACTGACATACACACGGGCCGAATGTTGGCCAGGTTTTTTGGAACCAGCAGCAGTTGTTTTCCGATAATTGGGCTGTGTGTACAAAGATTTAGGTTTACAATTATCTTATCTATCCACCATACACCATATAGCATCTAATTAGCTTACTAAACATTCAGAAATCTTTGTTGTTGCTTCTGCCTCTACTATATAAGCCAGCCTGCATATTCGGTATATTTAAATAAGTTGGTTGTGTTTCGTTTATGGGGCTCGTAAATAGGATTAAACAATGCTGTCACAGACTTACGCAAACATATAGTACATTAGCCACCTGGATGCCTAAGGGGTTAATGATAATCACTTAATTGCAAGAATGGCTTAAGCCTTAATATGTGACTAAGCCTGCGTGGAGCCAGCAGCAAGTAAAACGTTGTTATGTGGGCTTGTGCTGTTCAGTGTGGAGCATAATAAATGCGTCTTCATTCATATTTAGATGGAGACACATGACCTATTTAGCAAAGCTATAGAAGTGATCATCTTTCATTGGTATCTTTAGCCAGAAAACATGCACCAGGGGAGATAACACGACATCTCCATCCTTGGACTTTCTGTGCTTTTCTTTATGCGGTAGATACAGGGTCAGTGCGCTTCTGCCAAGCAGTTAGCATTGTATTGTGACTGAAGAGAGTTATGATCACAGCATTGACTGCGCTCAGCACTTTACCTGTCACCTTTGTTTATTTGCTCTCCAGACAAGTGTCTCAGTCACATGCTATTTACCTCAGAATTGTAGCTGATGCCGAAACTATTAGTTTAGGCGGGGGAAGGGACAGGACTTTATTTTGTACGGGTTGCTGTCTGTTATTTTGAGTAATTGAAAAATGATTTTACTTTTTTGATATTTTTTTTTGTTTGTACGGCAAAACTTTTGATGATCATATTAGCATTTTATTGACTAAATAAAATAATAATAATAATATACAAGCAATGTCTTGATATACAAGTAGCGTCATGTCACAATTCAGTATAAAAGGGAAGAGTGTCTCTAAGTGTGGCAATATGGTTACATTTAATGAAGGTACAACATTTAGCAACTCACATGGTTGATGATTAAAATAGGCACATCTAAGTATGCAGGCATCCGGGGTAAAGTTGTCCACATAGATCATCCTCCTCACCGCCATCGATGTCATACCTTCCACGCTGCGCTCCACAAGCTCTTCAAGCCTCGCTTTCAGATCGCTCTACTGCAGGGTAGTCTTCCCGGTCACGATTGACAGCGGTGAGAGCCAGTGGACAGTCTATGTGAACAGCTTTACCCCGGATGCCTGCATACTTAGATGTGCCTCTTTTAATCATCAACCATATGAGTTGCTAAATGTTGTACCTTCATTAAATGTAACAATATTGCTACACTTAGAGGCGCCTCTCTTCTCTTTTATACTCTGTAGCTCCTTCTGGATTTTGCTTCTAATCCCCTTGTGGAGGCTTCCATTTGTGGATGGACATTTTATGGTTACACAGCCTATCACATTGCTATAATCTTTTTATATGGACTATAAACTGAAGGACTTATGAATAAATGGTTGTGGAACTAATCATCTGAGATTCCATTATATCTTTGGGGAAATTGATATAAGAGTGCTTTGGATTACAAGCATGTTTAATGAATTATGCTTGCAATCCAAGGTTTTATTGTATATACAAATATGGATGTTATGAGTTTTTTAATATAATAAAGTCTAGCTAGATTTGCTTTATTTACTTTTGAATGGCATGCAGAAGGGTTAGGCATTCTAACAGGTTTTATTAGTTGTATGTGACTCTGTTGGGGAGATTTCCTCTCTGTGTGTGTTTCATTGACACCAGTCAAGAAATGTAGGGAACAGAAGTCACCAGGACAAGAGCCACAAAAAAAGGAAAACATAATATTCTAACTTTTGCAGTTTATTTTTTTATTTATTTCTGGTGTGCCTGTCCTTTTTTAGAGAGATTTCACATCATTTCCTGTCCCTCTGATTCCTCAGAATATGAATTTGTAATCTCCCCAATGTGAACTAAGGCTACAAATAAACCTGAGGGGTTTTCTGTTCTAATCATTCCCCACTTCTCTTTCCCCTTTTTACAACCACTTGATAACACGTACAGTACCGTGGGTCACATATTCTCACGCTATTTGTTTTGTAGTTGCACATTCACTAGTTGCTTGTGTAGCTCTAACCCTAAAGTTACATATCAGGCAAATTAGAAAAGTAATGCCATAACGATGTTCTGTCAGCGTCTTTATCTGTTTTGCCACTTTTTATTAGGAATCCGGCTTGAACATGTTCTGGTTTCCTACTGATGGGCTGGAACAGAACACACTGTCATTTGCATTCTTTACGCATTAATCATTAGATTCCTCTGTAGTACCTATGTCTTTCCGGTATAAATAGTTTTTTTTTCCAAGAGTCTTATCTATTGACCTTTCTGTGTCCTTTTTATCTTGGATTCTCCAGGCTCAATGCATCTGAACCCAAACCACTTAACATCAATGACTTGTATTGAAAGTCTATGACTGGTTCAGGTTGTGAACCATGTAGAAACAGAATAAATGTCAGGGAGCCAAACAAAGTTTTACAAAATAATATAATAAAATATTTGTTCTGCCTTGACTTTTTAGTACTTGAATATCATTAAAAATGTAATCGAAGTTACAGTAACAGCACATCTAAAACAGATATATCTTATTTGGCTGACTTGATCTAATATTGGTTGAAATTAATTGATAGTACAGCAATACCATAGAAATGAACTACAAATGTATATCACATTGGTATATAACACCAGATGTAGCCCACAAATACCAAAGTGGGGTATCGTGGTTTTATTGGCGGGGGGTGCAATGCTGTAGGAACAATGGCCCACATATGGTGGACATGCCCAAAAATTAAAAAATACTGGAAAGAGGTGTTGCAGGTGATAAAGGAGATCACTAACATAGAGATACCAGGAGAACCTTGGAGGTGTTTATTTCATGGGGCTAAAATGTCAATAAAACAATATAAAAGAACATTGGTGCCCTATCTGATGAACACAGCCAAAAGTTTAATACCTTGACAGTGGCAAGAATTGGAAAGCCCCACGATGGGAAGTTGGTGTAAAAAACTAAAATATATATATAATATGGAATATCTAAGATGTAGTGGAGAAGAAGGGATGGAAGGATTTGAAAATAAGTGGAAAGCCTGGATAGAATTCAAGCAGACAAGGAGATATGCAGAAGTGTTGGGAGCCGAGGAAGGGGAGAGACAGGGCGAAACGGGAGATGGTAAGTTATAAAAGGTGGAAGAGAGAGGATTGGGGTGAGGATTGTTGATTTAAACAAATGTAAAATGTTATTGTGTTGACAATTATTTTTTATATATTTGATACAAAGAAAATGAATAAAGAAATTGACTGCTAAATTTGATTATTAATTAAAATTGATGTTAAAATTTATAGGCATGGATCACTGTTTGCTCCTTGCTGTTTGCAACTTAATAAGTAAGTCTTGTAAGGTTCACAATGTATACTAAAGGGCCATACACATGGGTCTAACATCGGGCGGCATCAGGTGGTTCAATAGAAACTAGACAACATTCTGCCTTTGTATACGGCAGCCATTCGGCCGCCTTCTTTAAAGGGGCATGACTGAAAAAGGTCTGCCGATCTGGCTGAGAACGCTGACCGGTGTGTTCTGGGATGGGGGGGGGATTGTCCTCAGTCAGAACACAATAGCTTAGCAGGGGAGATCTAAAGCCTGGTACACATTAGTAGTTATTTGAGGTGCTCAAAGGGAGCCGCTGTACTAACTGAGCTCTTCAGTTTTTTTCTTTTCGTTCAGCCCGCTGGGTTAAACGAAAAAAAAACTACTAGTGTATACCAGGTTTTAGTGACAAGCGTGTAAAAGTAAGGGCAAATGAAAACTGGAGATACAGAGGCTGATTTACAGTGGTAAGAATCTTTACTCAAGACAATCAATGAAGATTCTTTTAGTTATCCAATCATGTGAGAACCAAATTCAATTTTTTTTTTTTTTATCTGCACACGATTTACTGAGTCTCAGCTCTTTTAGTAAACCAGTCTGTATGTCTCTAGCAACCAATCATATATTGGCTTCCTGTTTGAAACTGTAAAACCTTCTATTGAAAAACTGAGCTGGAATTTGATTGGCTGCTCCTACTGACCATTCCTTCAAACTACTTGAAATCATTATAAAAGGCATGTTTATGATGTAAGCATGTAGAACTTACATTTATAAAACTGTGAAATTCAGGAAGACTGGCCTACATATGAGCTGAGCATTCAGCGGGAATATTAATTCGTCTTAGGCTTGTATTTTTATATGTAACATATACCACACAGATCTTGTGACCCTCTCATGGTTTATCCCCTGCCTGCTCATAGTTCTAGAGTCTGAGCTGTGAAAATCCATTTGTGTTTCTGTTACCAGATTCGATATGGCAATGTTCAAAGTGTCACACTTACTTCTGTGTGCATTATTTGTTCACATTTATAATGTGTATGCACCATTATTTATTTACCAGGCCCAACTCTTGTCATCACTGAATATTGCTGCTATGGAGACCTTCTGAATTACTTGAGAAGAAAGCGTGATTCTTTCATTTGCCCGAAATTTGAGGATCATTCTGAAACAGCACTGTATAAGAATCTTCTCAATTCACGGAACAATGTCTGGTGAGCAAGAAAATGCGTTGAAAGCTAAACTCCTGACAAACAGCTACATATACACAGATGACACACATATATGGGAGCTGTATTGCCTGACATATGTGCCTGGAGTTCAGCCTTACAATTTTTAATTAAAATCAAAGTCTTAACTCTCCAGCCCAAAGTTTTTTTTTTTTCTTTTGAATAGACAAGGAATGGCTTACAACCATTTCCGGGTCTGTACCTTGAGATTTTTCCTGTTACGGGGGGGCAGAAAGTGAGGAGAAATCTCTCAGACAGACAAAAATGTAAACTGTATTTGTACATTGGGGACAGGTAGGATCCCATGTCGGGTTTTTGTACTGATTGTGCCCCAGGGATACATGTTCTGGTCTAGGTTCTAGACCAGATCTAGGTCCTTAACAATGGTCAAGGAAACAGGAAATGAGGAGACATCTCCCAAAGGAGGACTCCTGCTCCGGTGAACCTGTCTAGGAGCGGGTTTCTCCTAACTTTGGAGTTTTTTTCTTCTTACTTCCTTGAATCTTTGGGACAGGGAGGGAAGGGAAAAGTTTCCAAAAAGACACAGACAACAATATAAAAACTGACAAGGGGTTTTTAACTATTCCCTACTCTATCCAAAACATTTGACTATACATACACTTGAAAATGTCTGCTAAGATTGGCTATGCATGACTGTGAGTGACTGCTTGAACCATGGAAAAACCATACACACTAACCTTTTAATATTACAATATATGGTCAGCTTAGATGAAAAAATAACTTAATGCTTTTTTTTTTTTCTTAAGACGACAAACTATGAAGAAGAATGTTCTATTTGCAGTTAGTCTGATTTCAGGAATTTAATATGGTCACAGCAAATAAAGGTGGTCCAGGATATTGTACACTCTTGCTCTTTGCACAGTATCCAGTAATAGTTGTACTCTTACAGCCATATCAACAGTCAGAAGAATAAAAGGAAAGCATTGCCTTCTCTTTGACCTATGAAGGCTTATGTAGTAGGTCAGGTTTCGCGTCAGCCACATTGGTGTAACATTTCCCTAGGGACTGATCTATTGTTCATCACTTGCTGTCTTCTCCTCCTGATACTAATTGTTAAAACTTCTGCTCCTGCCATCTGCAGACTTTATAAGACGGCAGCTCTAATGCCACAACATTATATAAATACCATATGGTACATAAGAGTGTAGAAAGCGCAGGTGTGATAGGACGTCACATATGAAAGAATAACTGCATGCATGGGCTCATTATCGATAGCAGTGCTGGTATCGCGCTTAGCTTCAGCAATCAGTAATTAGACATTCATCCTGTGCTGCTAGAGCTGAAGAATATGGATGTAAGGCTTTTGTTATGCTTGTTCTTCTGCCAAATCAAACAGCACATATCCTTGTCTTTGTTCTTAGAATATTCATTTACACAGTTGTAGAAAAGGACATTGTTTTCAATCATATTCCTCCTCTTGTTTTACAGTGAAGGGATGAGTGAATACATGGACATGAAGCCAGGAGTACCTTATGTAGTGCCAACTAAAACCGACAAGCGGAAGTCAGGTGAGTCCTATTCCAGCTGTAATGGAATCTGTATGTATCAAAAGTTTTATAGCTAAGAATGTGTGAGAGTTATTGATCATGATAACACCCAATCAGCTTTGATCTTTTTAAGTATCTAAAAAGACTAATATCTGATTGTTCTGTTAAAAGAATGAGGTCTGGAATGTGTTACACTAAATGGACCATGTGATCAATAATAAGTCATGTTCAATAAAATAAGCGATCGGTCCATGTGGAAATTGGAATTTCTACCAACACAACAGTCACCATCCTCAAGTAGCCTATAGAATGAAACAACAGTTAACTTCAAACACATCTATCATCAAATGATGGTTTCTCATTACATAATGTATAGGCCAACATTCTTTATGCTTTGTCCCTGCAATGTGTATTCACTTAAGTGTGATGGTCTTTTTTTTTTTTTTTTTTTAAGATCCAATCAATTTATCTAACATTATCAGCCTTTCATTAATATTTCCAAACAATTACAGTCCTACCATCGTGGGAGCAATCCAGTGTGAATTTAAAGTAGATGTAGACCCTAATGCCGGCCTTAGAGGCATTGAAAATTGGCCTATTCAGCAAGGACTTTCGAGCCATTCCTGCTTGAGGGAAGTTGATTTACTGATTGGCTTCTCTCAAATGGGAATATTGGAAATCTTTCACTCAATCAGCTTACAGTATGCAGCCAGTGGGCTGCAGCTTTGATCAGTGTATTCTGACAGTGGAGGATTACCTTTGTGTGGATGGGGGGCTCCTGCTGGCTGATCAAAGAAAAAAAATGATTCATCTATGGCCAGCTTAACTAAATGGCATTTAATTTTTCTTAAACATTGCATATCATATTTTTCCCCATTTTTTTGTTAATCTCAGTTCTGATAGTCTCCTGAAACCTCTTTCCAACCACTTCCTGCCTACATGCACTCCAGTGATGACTGCGAGGCATTTCTCAAAGCGGGTATCTTGATGGTGACAACATGCCTGAGTAATATGTGTTAAAATGGCCACTTATAGTCTATAGCTGAATGCCCATGTGGCAGGGTGACAATGCAGGAGTACAACTGGGAGACAGGGACAAGTGTCTGTACAAGGACCTTCATGACAGGTCATCAGCAATTATTTTAGTCAATGCTACATATTTAAATGTATTTACAATATTTTTGTAAATACATCCATTGGATTTACATATACTTTAAGGTAAATTGACAGTATGTTTATGGATTGCTGGGGGGAAATAGGACTTCTCAGTACTGGGAGATCATACATACTCCATGCAGATA
Source organism: Aquarana catesbeiana (assembly GCF_042186555.1). Lineage (NCBI taxonomy): Eukaryota > Metazoa > Chordata > Amphibia > Anura > Ranidae > Aquarana > Aquarana catesbeiana. The sequence continues at coordinate 820,694,721 of NC_133324.1, read as the reverse complement.
GTGTCCTTGGGCAACATAAGCAAGAACCAAAAACAGCAAACTGGATGTGCTAACCCTTTAGCTATTTTGTTACCCAAATAAATGTCAGTTTCCTTTTAAGTAAGCTTTGGCTGGCATTTAAACATAACACTGTTTGAAAGCAACACCATTTATACCAACATTAAGGCTAAAAAAATTACATTTATGAGTAATGTTGTATTCAGACTGAACATTTTTTGGTTTATGTTTCACATAGTTTCACTAGGCAGACTTCTCAGTAGCAAAGTCCTTGTTTGCTTGTATGGTAGATTAAGTGATGATTGCTTAGATCAGAGTTGTTTTGTTTGAAATTTTTATATAACTGTTTTTATGGTTTATTTTGAACAGGATCCTATGTGGATCAAGATATTGCAATGCCTGAAGAGGATGATTTAGCTCTAGATACAGATGATCTGATTAGCTTTTCATATCAAGTTGCACAGGGCATGAACTTCCTGGCGTCTAAAAATGTGAGTTAATACACTGAGACAATGCCCACATTTGTACTTGTCGTCGGGATATCATTACCATAATACTAGGACCAGAAAAACCCTCTTTAATAACATGTAAAGGTCCTCATACATGGTCATTTAAGAACAGTCAATCCCTTCTGGAGAGACTATTACTGGGAATCTCTCAAAAAATTCCATTAAAAATCCATTCTGTGAACTAAATGTTTCACTTAGCACAAAGAAAGTAGTTTATGCAGTTGCTTTGCTCCATGTTGTGTCCTATACAAATTGCCATACTTCAAAATTAGTTATTTAAACTGTGTGGGGTAATTACCTTTTGTTGGAGCAATTTTACAGGTACTGATAGAAATATGGGCCCTGCCGTTCATGCCCTGGCTGTCATATTTTTTTCTTTGACTTCACTACTTTCTGTTCACTGTCCTGGTACCAAGTATGTACACCAGGTGTTCCAACTTGTCTCTAACTTCACTTGCTGCATGATGGCCCCAGATAAGAGACCAGAAGAGACCATAAAGTATTAGAGCAGGAGATCATTGTGAAAGCCTGGCAACTAGGTCAGGAATTGCTGCCTTCATTATTCAGAGCATGTTTTCTCTAACTATGCATTTATATAAGCATACATTTGATCCAATTATCACACCAGATATAGGGGTCTGCTTATTTAAAATTTTCTGTGGGAATGTCTGAACGTGTGCACAGCTGTTAAGAATCACCCCCATTCATATTTTTTTGTAGAAAACTTACCTGGGCCATTCATGACAACTGACCCTTAAATAGACCCCATAAGTGTCTTAGTCCTAGTATTCTTACATTAAACTCTACCGGCAGTTCCTAAAAAAGGAGGTGAGAGGAAATCTACCCCTAGGAAGGGAAATTCACTCCTGTAAGAGTTATTTTGGGAAAAAGGTGTCTCCACTGAAGGTTTATCACCAATCCTATCAAAATCCAAATGTCACAGGAAGTGAGGTGAAATCTTCTGAGCAGGGGCATAGACAGCAAAATTAACACGACAGGAGTGTGAACCCTTCCCTATGCTATCCATAAAACTTAAAAATATTTTTTTTTTGGCTGGAGTCACACTTAAAAAATGTACCTGTTCCAACCTACATACAAATTCAACTTAAGAACAAACCTACAAATCTTGTTCATAACCCAGGGACTGCCTGTACATGGTTTGAATAAAAATGTCTATGAATTAAAGAAATTTTTGACCAATAACCAAAATTTTCAGATGCATTTTGATAACCTGTTATAAAAGCATACATATATAACTGGATTAATTTTTTTTTTATCTGCCTGAAGCTTGGCTTGTTGTAATAGAAAAAGATGGTCAATGCAGACATTATAGATTGGAGATGTTCATTGGCCAATGTTATGTATTGGCTCATTCAGTTATCTTTCTTACCCTCTCTCTGTAGACAAAGCAAGCAATGCACCCATCACACAGTGTTTTTTTCCAGCAAACTGGAATATTTCAGTGTGTGATCCTGAGCAATTCCTTTAGGTAAAAATTATTATTCTATTCCTTTGAGAAGTGTTTTTGGGTGTTTCATTATAACCACACAAGAGGACGATTTAGTAAAGACTAATTTTATACTGGTCTGGTTTCACTTCAGATTGCCAGATTTCTGTTTCTATAATTCTCCTGAACATGACTGGATATTCGTCATCTTTAGTAAATCAACTCTCTCCTCTGCTAACGTCTGCTATTCTTCTGTAAAGTAGGTCTTTCCTAGTGGGCGTTCTAAAAACTTTTTTTTTTTTCCACAGTGCATTCACCGAGATCTTGCAGCAAGAAATATTCTCCTCACTCATGGTCGAATAACGAAAATCTGTGACTTTGGCCTTGCCCGAGACATCAAGAATGACTCAAATTATGTGGTTAAAGGAAATGTAAGTCAAAGCAGGTGTAATTCAGTTAGCGTCACTCAGCGTTCTCAAATTGACTTAGAAAACACAGAGAAGATAGCAAATCGCATCAGGGCACTCTCTCGCTTGTAGACTGCTTAATGATTTGGTGATATAATTTAGCATTTCATGTAAAAATGACACTTTAGTAGACCTGTGAGACACATTTTTGATGTTCTTAATGGAAGGATTGTACATAATGTACTTTTGAGTGAAAAATATAAAATCTATTGATCGTCTTAAACTGATTTATTGTTGACAGAAAAGGTAGTACATCTGCCATAAACTATAGCAATATAGGTGAGTGTATATTCTTTTCCTTTGATATCCCTTACTGATAAAAGAAAGCCTTAATATTCATTAGTAGATGTATGATGGAAGCAAGTCTTATACCACTGTGATCCTTTAATAGCTTAAATTAAGTTAACATCAATATCTTTTACTGTGTAAAATGAGCAAAGTTGTGAGAAATTAGAAATAGAAATTACAGATACTTTTGAGCCAACAGCTCCCTAATTTAAGTCAGTACTTGACTTAGTAATTTCAGATAACATATGTAATCTGATTTGTACTTAAAGTGATATTAAAGTATTTTTTCTTGTTGTTTAAAAGCACCGTGTTGCATACGATTGAGGTGCGGCCCAATTAATTTTACTGGATCAGCGGTGCCGGACAAATGCAACAAGAGCTTTCATTTTTGGTGCAGACAGGAAGCAAAGTATCATGACTTTTGACTTTTACTAGATATTGTCATGTACAAAACCAACTGTATTTGTATATTATTATATTGTTAGATTAAATATCATTAAATTGACTATATTGTGTAAAGCCCTGTACACACGTGCCGAATGCCGGATCACAGTTCAATAAAAAATGGCCGACATTCGACCCTTGTGTATGTCAGTTGGTCTGACAGAAGCCAGCCATTTGCCCGGCTTCTGTCGGACGTGCATGCTGGAAAACCAGCAGACAACCGGCTCCAGATCAGCTCTCTCAGACAATGGCATCCCCTTGCCTGAACACACAGCTCAGTGAGGGAGATTGCTGTACTAACATCGGATCATTAGTACAGCGGCTCCAGAACTGACAGGTTTTTTTTGTTTTGTTCAACCTGCTGGCTTATCATCTTGGAGGTTCTGTAGGTGGATTTTGTAGAAAAAGGTTCCCTAACTGCTAAAAGGAAACTTTACAACATGTCTTAGAAAGTCAGATTTATATTAGTTTAACTCTGTTTGAATGTTACTTTCTTCCCAGAACAAGTCTATTTACAAAAAGCAGAACAATTCCTCTGTTTTATCTCCTGAAATAGATTGAGTTAAGATGCAAAACACAATACAGGCAGAGACTGTATAAAAATGTCATTAAACGCCGCCGGCGTTAAGCAGAGATGTAGCAGATGAAACCGAAATTGTAATAGTGACAGAAATGCTTATTTATGTGTGATCAACAAAGTGGTTTGATCTGACTTGTAATATCAGCAAATATTGAAGTAAATTGCTCAGAGTATCTGAAGTACAATCTGTCACTACAGACATTTCAGAATTGGAAAGTGCCGTTATAACGCGATTTGTATAAGGAGAGCAACAATTGTGGCCTAGCCTCTCTTTTATCTGGGTTAGTATAACTGTGGTATAAGAGGTTTTCTAGGTCAGAAAATATTTACCTAGCTACCTTAAAGCAACATTCCTTTTGTCATTTATCTCAGTATAAAGGCATTATCATCTTCACTACTGATTAACTAGAGCTCTCAATACCATTTTCCCAGGCTCGGCTCCCAGTCAAGTGGATGGCTCCTGAAAGCATATTTCATTGTGTGTATACTTTTGAAAGTGACGTCTGGTCCTATGGAATACTTCTTTGGGAGATCTTTTCTTTAGGTATGTTATACATTACTGTTATTGTGTGTACTATATATTAAATCCAGGGAAAAGAGGTAACTACAGCAAAAATGATTTGACATTTTAGGTAGATGCAGGCAAACTGAATTACCCGTTGGCTTGTTATAGCATTCAGGCATTCCAGTGTCAGGATCTCTGATCTTGAGATCCTAGATACACCCACATGCCTTGGCCATTACTAGAGGTCTCATTCTTGGTGGATCTTTCATTTCTTTATATTGTGAAAAATAAGCAGGAGGAGTGAAACCCCACTTTTTGCAACAGTAGGAGGAAGACTCCATAATATTTTGGGAAGAACCTCCAGAAGGTCAATTATATCATGTGGTTGGATTCCTTAGCCAGTGGGGTTTTTAAATTGAATAACATTCATCCTTAGTTATATTTTCTCAAAAAAAAAATGTTTATGAATTCCAAAATGTTTAAGAAGATATTTTAACTGAGGCCTTTGAGCATAAATCATATCGGTGTAAACAAGTTTATCTGAGAGCTGAATGCCAGGCAGACAGCTAAATAAGCAGTTGAAATGGGAGCAGTAAACCATGCAAAAAATGTATCCTTCTGGCTGTTCAGATAATACACAGCTCTGCCACACAGTGCAGACAGTTACTGACCTGTCTTTTATCTTCTGCAGTTAAATAAGTTAGCTAGGTCATGTCTCTGCCTCCAGTCTATGATTGGGCAACAGTGGACTGATGAGCTCATCCTTTGCTGCTCCTCTTCTTGTCATAATGGTCACTGTCAGCACATCCGGTTTTTTGTTGCACATCCATGTTTTTAATGCTATTTTTATATATATATATATATATATATATATATATATATATATGTATGTATATATATATATATAATCTCCCTAAAGCTAAACTCCAAGCAGCTAAACAGTTGTGTATATATATATATATGTATATATATATATATGTATATATATATGGCATTTTTTATAAATAGGGATTTTGTATACTTTATTTTTATATTACTTTAATGTACTACCATACATTTTACAGTAATATTAATTTTCTGCTTCAGATACTTAATTTTCATTTTGTTAGCTTTATCACTCACTTAATTCAAACTTTAGACTTTAAGTTTTTTAAAGTTTATACAATTTTTTTATCAATGCGTTTTTAAGGTAATGCTCTGTTTGAAACGTGTTCTGTTTATATATTTCCTGTCCAGATAGGTAATTGGTTTCTTTCATTTTGCTCTGCCCGTGTTGTAACTTTTCACTGTTTGATTAATGTACAGGAAGCAGCCCTTACCCTCACATGCCGGTGGACTCCAAGTTCTACAAAATGATAAAGGATGGTTACCGCATGTTAAGCCCAGAGTGTGCACCATCTGAACTGTAAGTAACCACAGAAAACATTTTATTTTCTACAACATGTGAACAAGAAATGTGAACTTTGTAACTGTTTTTTTTTTTTTTTTTATGTACATAATGTAGACAAAACTTAAAGACTAAGTCCACCTTTACAAAAAAGAAAAAAAAAAAAGTTCATATATTTACAGCAAAAAAATGTTCATTTCTGTTCTTTTCTTACTGCTTTCAAATCTGCCTGCAGTGCAACCACGATCATGGAGTATAATTTTAGGCTCCTGCAGACTCTTCCTCCAGTTACCTGTCCTTTGTGAACTACAAGTTTGTCTGCTGCAGTGGAATATGGGACTTGTAGTGCATTCACTTACAGATCTCTGTGAATAAATGTTGCAGCTTTGCAGACAAAGCCACGCAAATTTCAAAAGTGATATCTTCTGCAGGGAAAAAGAAGTCCCATCATTTTTAGATCTCCAAAAATATTAGGCATGTATAAAAGTCTGGTTTTACTCACAGTCCCTATACCCAAAATACACATGGCTTAAAAAGTCCACTAAAAAATGTATATGGTACAAAAAATGAAAAAAGGAAACATCTTTGTGCCTTCAGAGAGAGCTGGGCTTTTGAAATCACGTAACACTAAGCTCCTGCAATGGGCTATAGCACATTTATGCACACTGGCATTGAATTCTGTGCTTTCTTAATGAATAAAGCTGGCCATACATGGCTCAGTTTTTTTTTTTTTCATTTTGGCTGCATTCACACCTGAACGTATCATTTTCAGGCAGAAAGTCACGCGTTTTTGCCGCAATTTTGTACAGGTCAAAAGGTCACCAATGTAAAAAGCAGAAAAACGCCTGTAATCTGCCCAAAAAGAAACTCATGTACTTTTTTGAGCTTCAGGTGACACTCATATGTGAACAGGGGCCATTTAAATGAATGGGGATTTTGCTTGTTTGGGCGTTTTTGAACTTTTGAGATGAGCGTTTTGCAAGCTTAAAACGCTCAGGTGTGAAGGCAGTCTCAGTCAGCTGGCTGAAAGAAAAACTGAGCTGATTTCCCCACACATTCGAGGTGGACGGGGAAATCCTTCCTGGTGTGTCTTTGTATTCTGACAGCGGGACTCCCCCACTATCAGAATACACTGATCAGTGCTGCAGCCTATTGGCTGCATGTGCTCGGTGATCCAGTGCTGGTTTTCCAGCAGGACCATTTGACACAAGCTGGTCTAATGAGAGAGGGCTACACACAGATCGAAATTCAGTCAGTTCCTGCTGAACCAGCCGAATTTCAATCCATGTATGGCCAACCTAAAAGTGAAAGAATTAGTAGATGTTCAAAGGACTAGTCAGCTTTACAGTGACATGCAGAGATGTGTATATAGCGAGAAAAGCTGTCAATGTATAGAATCATTCTGGTGTATTGATTGTAATCTACAGTATTTACACTGCATGGACAATAATTGGTCTTTTAGTGCTGTTGGAATCAGTGAGATATTCTTTGAGTCAACTTTAGGGAATGTGATCTTCAACTCTTTTAATGTGCTTCGAATCGTTCAACGTTCTTTATTTAAAAATTGGTTCTGTTGCATTGTCAATTGAAAATATATATTTTTTTCCAGCTATGAAATAATGAAGAGCTGCTGGAATGCAGACCCAGTGAAGAGACCAACCTTTAAACAGATTGTACAGATGGTAGAACAACAGATGTCAGACAGCAAAGGACATGTAAGTTCAATTTACCTTTAAAAGACACAGTGCTCCTAGAACATATTTAAGGCTTAGTGTTACAGGAAATTCTTCAAAATTGCTTTAGATTGCATAATAGAAAAATTGTTGTAATTAGATCATTCATTTTTAAATAGTTGAAAGCTGTATCTTAATTATAATTTTTAAGCTCAACACTTTATAAAACCCTTTTTTGTGTTACTGTATTCCATTTGGCTGTTTTAGCTCCCTAAATGGCCCATTAATAAAGGCAAACATTCCCCAGGGTCACCAGAATGAGTGTCTCCAATGGAAGATTTCCCCTCTGTTCCTGTTGTGGTGACAACCCATAAAATAAAGGCATCAGGTATCAGTAAATAAATTGTCAAGGAACAACTTACTACAGTTTAAGGTGTTTGGGGTTGATTTACTAAAAGCAAATAGGATTGTTCACTTTGCAAGGGGAATTTTAACTTAGGTTAGTGAATGTGGTAAAAATTTGCTTGGCAAAAAAAAAAAAAACAATCACATGCAAGGAAAATAAAAACACAATTGAATGGCTTCACCACATTCACTAACCTAAGGCTGTTTTTCTTTGCAAAGTGACCGGCCTATTTGCCTGTAGAAAATCAAGCCTATATCAATCCACAATATAGATTCTAAGCATAATTTGGTCCACACTTGTTTTTTAATTGTGAAAATCTGCAGGTAAATGAGAAGCTCTTTAGGTTATAGTAATTTATAAGCAGGTATATACTGTATATTTACCTTTAATAATTATATGGATTGTAAGCATCATTTGGCCCACACTTGTTTTTAGCAGAGTGATACAAAGGAGAACTGAAAACCAACAAATGATATAAAGTAGTGCAGCAAATGGAAATTTTCATATTTTTGTCCAGTTATCAGCAATTTGGAGTAACCCATAGCAAACAGTCAGCAATCCTTTTTTTATTGTCCTGACTTTTCTAAATTGGGGCAACCAGGCTGTTATTGGTCACTGCTTTTTGCACATCTTCCTTCATGTTTATACTGCCTTAATAAATCCACCTAAATTTGGCTATATTATTTATGTAAACTAGAACTAAAAGCAGCACTTATTTCATATTTTTTTGGATAGTGATCTGTGTTTCATTGGGGAGGTTTCTTTTCTCTTCCTGTCCCAAAAGAGGAAATCCCTCCAAAGTGAGGGAGTCCCTGGTTGTCTCCGGTGTCAGTAGAACAAGTGTCTCCCATGGAAATTTGTTCCTGTTCTGAAAAACAAGAATTTGGGGTTTTGTTTCACTTAAATTCTCTGTGATAATGGTAAACAGGTCAATCAGAGGTGGTAAATCTCCCTATTGAGGACATAGATAGCAAAAGGACCTTACCAGGTGTTCTAATCCTTCTCCACTACGTATAAAACTAAAAAAAAAAAAAAATTGCCTTTAGATATACTTATAGAAAGCTGAATAGTTTCTGAATTCTGGACTTGTCATCTCGCACGTTATAATCAAACAAGCCTTCTTAGTGTTATTTGTCTTCATGCACCATCAACTCTAATTAAGAAATATGTCTAGAGGACACACTGGAATCCATAGTTTATTATAGAGAATGCATTAAATATGATTCTTGGAGCTAAGAAATAATCTCAATTCCTCTTCTTTTCTCAGAAACAAACATATTCAAACACGTCTCCTGTATGTCCGAATCACACTCCGGTGGATCACTCCGTGAGGATCAATTCCGTAGGGAGCAGCACCTCATCCACTCAGCCTCTACTAGCACACAGGGATTGCTAAATGACAACTCATGTCACCTCAAGCTGCTTGAGGACCCCTTATGTTCCATCATCACACACTCTTCCATATACAGACTTACCACTGTGCAACACAGAGAGGGTAGAAGAAGAGAAACAATGTAGCTGTTGAGTCTGAAGAAAGAACAGCCACTGCCAGGGGGGCCCAAACATGTTACAGAATGACAAGCTATCAGCAACATCCCTTGCAGGAAATGTGATATCTGAAGACACAGTGACCTCTGCTATAATCACTTACTTTCATGTGTTCTTCCTTTATGGAGATGGCTTTGTATGAACACATCAGATGAAAGGTCAGCCTTTCATAATGTCCTGTGACAATATCGGATGTAAATTCTAAGATCCATGCTTCAAACTCACTGATTATCTGACTGTTGTTCGGAACTGTAAAATGTGACATTGCTTGTAACATAAGAAAGCATGCCAATGTTGTGATGTCTTGCAATTGCAAAAATAATGCAAAAGCAGAATCCTACTGAATACTTTTACACACTTTCAGCTATATTCAGAAAATCTTCATGAAGAGTTGAAGTGTTCCTATCAGATTCTTAACACTTTACAAATGCTGGTAAGGAGGCACAATGCAGGATTGCCCCTGCTGCGGTAACAGTTACCCAATCAGCTAGCCATTGCACTGCTGCTAAAAAGCTGTCAGTTAATACGCCTATGGAATCCAGCGGTTGGAATACTTATCACATTTCTTCCTACTGAGTTGGTTACATACAAATTTGTTTCTGCATATTCTTATTAAGGGTTTTTTTTGTGCACTTATTCCTTTATGAGAGATTTGGCAAATGTTTTAGTTATTAGAGTTAACTTATTTGGGTAATTTGCCTTCTTTAGTACTGGTGGGATGTAATGCCAATGTTATAGCTGAAATGAAGTTGCATATACACTGGCCCTGTTTCTATTATGCTAAGCTGTGAGCTCATGGACTCATCATCAGTGGCATAAAAATGCACTATTGTGGTGTACTAACAAAATAATAACTTTGCTGTTTTTAGTCTTTTAAGATTAGAGCAGGTACTAAAGATAAAGACCCTCATACATTTTTAAATCATTACAGATAAGGATCTTTATCAAACAAACTTAAAGGCAAAAAATAGATGGTTTTATGAGTTCTATTGTTAACCCTTTATTAGAAAGCATACAGTTCCCTATAAGAAAGGTGCACAAGGCACCATCCCCTGTTTGCACTGCTTTTATCTTTGCTGTTTTTGCACCTTTTGAAATGTTGGCCTTTTTTGAAAATTATTAAAAAAAAAAAAAAAATGCTTTGACCTCTTGCTGTTAGATGACTGAATGGTTTGGCCCTTGGGCAAACTAACGCAACATTTCTTTGCAATCAGACCATTAATAATAAGGTACTTTGGGGCCACTTAGTCAGACACTTTTATTTTAATGGTTTCAAGATGCTATATTTTTGTACTTTTTTTCCTTTTTGTGATGTAGTTGTTGCATTCAATGTGACTGGATGTTGACATTCCTTTTTTTTTTTTTTGTTATTTTGTTTCTGTACATATAAGAATGTAGCAGTAAGTTCATTTTGCCCCTCCCTTTTCCCAACCAAATATCCAAAGTATTTTTGTATGTATGTAAATAGATGTAAGTAGTGTCGCAAGTTTCCAAAATATTTGAGATATATTGCCTGGTTATCAAGAGCCGTTGTTAATAATAAACAGTCCCATGGATGTTACATTGGTCATTTCCATTTGCATTTGTCTCCATTTGTCTGGCTGATCCTTCCATTCAGAATGATCCCTAGGTTTTGGGATGAATCGTTGCTGATGAGTTATCCACTTATGTATGTAAATTGCAGATTGAGCTACAGTGCCTTTTAACAAAAAGCTTTCTTCCACAGGCTGTTAATAGAGATACATAAAGTAACAAACAAGCCTTAAAGTGGTTGTAAACTCTCCCCCACAATTTTGTCCCATGTCAATCAGCATACAAAAACCCTACTGAACATTGCTTGTAGATATCTCTTTACTTGCTTTGTATTGTTGTAATCCTTTTTGTTCTTTTTAATGATGTCACTGAGCATGCCCATATCTCCCCTGATTTACAACACACTCTGTGTACCTGTCTGTCTATTATCAGGACTTCCTACAGCACAACACTAAAATCCCAGGAGACTGCATAATCACTCAGAGCTTCCTACTACACCCCATGTGACCATGTCCTGGGCATGGGACAGCATTTTTGCAGTCTCATCAGCTGAAGCTGATAAGACTAACAAAGGCAAACACTAGATAATCGGCACAAGTAAATACTATGAAATAAAACAAGCCAGCTATGAGCAGGGAAGCAGGGTTGCCATAGAAACGTTGGATTGAGAAGGAGGCTTGGTTAACAGTACAGGAAGTGCTCAATGTAAGGGCAAAAATACACTCTACTGTGGACTCAACAACAGTCAATACATAAGATGGCACTGCCTTACCCCTGGAAACAAGTTTTTTAAAGTTACTTTAAACAGTAAGTAATATGCGATTTGGGCTGGATTACAGTGGCTATAGTTTGATAATTACTTATTATAATGGACTAAATGAAAATAAGCATTAGAGTGGGAGAGTTTACTTCCTCTTTAAGCTGGGTACACACTATAAGTCTTTTTTTCATTTAACCCAGCGTGCTGAACGAAAAAAACCCTGAGATCACCATACTAATACAAGCATTTTTAGTGCAGTAATCTGCCCTGTTGTGCCTTTGTTTTCTGACAGGGACTGAGCCCCTGCCAGAACCCCCTTAATCAGCGCTGGTAGCCATTAGCTGCCAGTGCTGACTAGATGCTAGTTTTCCAGCATGGCCATAGAACAGACAGCTGTACAAACTGACCAAAAATTGGACAGTTCCTATCGAACCAACCATTTTCAGCTAAACACTGGCTCAAGTTGTCCATGTTTGTCCCTACATACATTTTGACTTATTATTTGGATAATATTATTATTATCCAAAGACATGAGACAGCTGTCTGTTATAAGAAAATAATTTGACCGGTGCAGATTTTTGTTATACATTTATACATTGGGAGGAATCACAGGAGGTATATATAGCTTAGCACCTTAGTGTTGCATTGGGAATGGTTTGTAAAGAGCTGTATGTTCATATATTCACATGCAAGGTGAATAAAGAAGTAGCACATGACTATATTGCATTTGACACAACACCTAATGTGAAGACCCTGAGTCTTGCCTGATGTCATTTTTTTTAGATAGAAGTGCCCCATCTGTCCATAAAATGGTGAGCTCCATGTAAAATCAATGTTAGTATCTGATACTCATATAATTTAATGCCATAAGAATGACTTACTAGAGGTCTATATTTTTGTCAGCTTAGTGGACATGCATTCCCTTGTGAAGCAATAAACACAGATTCTAATGGCAGCTGTTAGAATTTATCATCTTCACGTACAGCCCCCAATTACTCTGAAGGAGCATTATTTTTATATTTTGTATAGTTCTGATTTAGGATTAGAGGAAATGGGAGTAAACTGCAAAATACTGAACCTGCAAAAGACTTTGAGGTGTAAAAAGAAAAATATATAGCTGACCCCATGTACATAAAATAATTACAATCTATATACAAAAATAAGGTTATCTATAACCTCCATTGGGGAACACCACAGGCTTTATATGTGTAGAAGCCCTAATGAAGGACATTTTTCCTCTGAAAAAGAGATGAATTCTATACTATTCAGTCAGAGTTTACACTTCGTCTGGCCTGGCTTGGAATATTAGTACTGCAGTATATATTACAAAACATTGCTGCTTGGCTCTCAGCAGTGTTACAAAAAAATCAACAATGGATGAACTTATGCATTAATTTCAAACACTTAACTTAAGCAGGGTGCATAAGGGCTTTACGAGGCTTATGCAAGTTGTTTTTGATCGTGTATCAAGCTTCAGATGTTGGTTTCCTAGGCTGGGCAAAGAAAAAGAGCAGTTCCAAGTAATGAGAGTTTTTCAGGCTTAATAATGCCCGATTACAAAAACTAAAAAGTTCATGTCCTTTTTTTGAGCAAAGAGCAACTGAGCTTACAAGTGTGAACAGGGACAGATAGATTGGGATTCTGCATGCTGAGCATAGTCAGACGTAGGGAAACAAGGTGAAAAACACTCAAGTGTGAATGAGGCTTTAGTGTTTGTTTTAAATGCAAATAGTGTGGGTACCTTAGTCTAATTTGACATCAGTTTCCAGTAATACACTACATAGCAATGCCCAAATTGGGAAAGGGAAGGCCAACTTTGGGAACCAAAAAAGACTCTGCTGCAAAAGAGGAATTTGAAGATAAGTACAGTAATTGTTCTGCTGCCTTCAATCATCATGCCTCAGTTTTTTGATACTGTCCTAGGAGTTTGGATGTCTTTTCCTCAGCTCTAGAAAAAATCTATAGCAATGTTATGTTTAACTTACTCTGTACTTTTATTTCTTGGTGTCTTCAATCAAGACTTTAATTATGCTGCTTAAGTTCTTCTTTGTACAGCAGCAGTCTGGATTGGCTTAATCTTGTACCCAGACCACCACTTGACTGAAGATTGTGGCGCTAGCCTGGACTGTGATCTTCAGGACTCACATAGTGAGTAGGGCCAGCTGTATTAAATGACTAGGAGCCTGAGAACAATTGATATCCCTGGGCACCATTTTGAAATTCCCACCACCACCTTTTTAACCATTAGCAATTAAAGGAAATGAGTGCTGGTGCCAGGTGGAGTATTGCGTGTGTTCCATATTTATCTTCCCACCATTTTATTTAATTTTTTTTTTTTATAGCATTGAAACTTTTACTACTTTCCTGATTGTGGGTAGTTTTCTGCTATGCAGTGCAAAATGTCTTTTTAAAGAAAGAATGACCACAATGGGTGACCGCAGCTCCTATTTCACTATTGCTTCTAGACAAGATTTCTCAAGATTTTCAGAAGAAACAGACACTTGTAACCTAGATCATGGGATCCCTATTAGCAAAGGGTTACACAGTTTGTAAGTTTGAAAAAAGACACTAGTCCATCAAGTCCAACTTGTGTGTTATGTCAACATTACATTGTATATCACTGTATGGTATGGACGTTTAGGTGCCTATCTAATAGTTTTTTGAAATTATCTAGGCTCCCTGCTGAAACCACTGCTTGCGGAAGAGAATTCCATATTCTTACCGCTCTTACCGTAAAGAACCCTCTATGCAGTTTCCGGTTTAATCGGTTTTCTTCTAATTTCTATCCTCATCAGAGTCTTTTTATAGCTTTGACACGTGAGGCTGAGACATCTCCTGTGCCTACAAGAAGCCTTATATCTAATTTAGTTTTTTTGTTAGTTTGTGTGCAATTAATGGAGCAATCTAATCGAAGAGGCTCTAAGCGCACTCTGGTGCCATCCGTGACAAAATCTAATTTTGACCTTAACTGGCCTCCATTGCTTTTGCCTCGTTTCCACTGAGCGGAACGGTTCGGGTCGGTACAGTTTGTAAGGGTTAGAATGGTCCGGCCTATTCAGGTTAGCGTTTCCACTGCAATTCGGAGTGCCAGGCGCCATACGGGGTTTTGAAAAAATGCCTTTGATGTGAGCATTGACGTTTTTTTTGTCCACCAATCAGTGGAATGTATCGTGTGATGCCAGTAGCTCCGCCCTAACCGTACCGTACCATTTTCTATGGCCCCACATCTGAAGCAGGACCATGAATGGTGCGGTATGGTTCGGTTGTATGGGCCGCTTTCATAATGGAAACACTCAAAATAGCATACCATACCGAACCAACCCGAACCGATCCACTCAGTGGAAACGAGGCATTAGTGTGCCAAAGGCAGCCCATACAGGAGTCATTTTTTATTCATTCAACCAGCGGATGTAGATAGTGGAGCGGATGGGGATGGAGGAATCATCCCCGCTGAGCTATTGTATTCTGACAGCGGGGAGACATCCCCGCCGACATAATACACTGATCACTGCTGCCAGTTAAAACCTGCAGCACTGATTGAGTCCAAAAAAAACAACAGGACAGTTGTACAGAAGTCGATTGGTAGATTGGCTTGTGTACAACCATCCTCCCCATACATGGATCAAAATTCAGCCAGTCCCTGCTGAACCAACTGAAGTTCAATCTATGTATGGCTGGCTTAAGGCCCTTATTACCATCTGTGATTCAAATTTTAAAAATTCAGATTCAGAGTCTTTACAGTTGAATTTTGGAGAGACTGTATTTCAGAAAATACCATGAGTCTCAGATTTACAAGTGGTTGTCTTTAAACTGATTGATGCAGTGCGTTCTACCATGTAGTTAGAGTATCAGCTAGCTATTCCAAGCACAGGGTCTTTTGGAGCTCTCATACCTGCAAAGATTTTTACAATTCAATCTGAATTTAAAACAATCCTCTAGGATGACTAGAAATAACCTATGTGGGCTTCTGTTGACAATGTTAAAGAGCTTTTTCCCATTGAAAGGGAATTTACTAATAAGTGGTTTCTAGCCACTATTGACACCCTAGTCATTCACCTTAAAAGCCATATTAATAAAGCCTAGTACACACCACCGCTGGGTTGAACAAAAAAAAAAACTGACAGCTCTGGTCGGAGCATCTGTACTAATAATCAGATGTTAGTACAGCAGTCTTCCCTGCTGTTCTGTTGTATTCTGACAGGGGGACACCTGGCTGCTGGTTTTCCAGCATGCTCGTTCGACAGAAGCTGGCTGAACGGCTGGCTTCTGTCAGACCAGCTGCCATACACACGGGCTAAATGTCGGCTGGTTTTTATTGAACCGGCTGATACCTTCGGCCCATGTGTACTAGGCATAAAGTGGTTTTAAAGGCAGAAGGTTTTTTATCCTAATGCATTCTATGCATTAAAATAAAAAACCTTCTGTGTGCAGCAGCCTCCCTAATACTTACCTGAGGTCCATCTAGATCCAGCGATGCTGCAGGAGAGAATCGGCTGTCTGGGACTCCTCATTGACAAAGATAGCACTGCAGCGCCATTGGCTCCTGCTGCTGTCAATCAAAGTCAGTGAGCCAATGAGGAGAAAAAGGGGGTGGGGCCGGGCAGCGGCTCCGTGTCTGAATGGACACAGGGAGCCATGGCTTGGGTGCCCCATAGCAAGCTGCTTGCTGTGGGGGCACTCAGCAGGAGGGAGGGGCCATAAGCACCGAAAAGAGACCCCAGAAGAGGAGGATCTGTGCTGCTCTGTGAAAACCACTGCACAGAGCAAGTAAGTATGTTTGCTATTTTTAACGGAAAAAAATGAGACTTTAGTATCACTTTAAACAGGTTTAAGATGTCCTTACCTTTAGGTAATTCACTGACAAGCAGCTGGACTCCCTACTTAGGTCTCATTATGAATTACCTGGAGTAATTCTCAGTCCTCTGTTGGTGGTGCCTTCGACTTGTGAAACCATATAACAATGGATCATATCTCTGGTAGAGTACTACTCTTAAACTATCAAGACCTTTACAAGCATTTAAGCTTGTATTTTGCATAGGGGTGATGCCTTTCCACATAGGACACTTTGGCTACATGTCAGGGATACTGAGGATTCACCTAAGGAGTGTCTTAATTCACTTGCCCATTAAAGGAATGCATGTCTTTAGCCCTTCCCTCAACGGTGTTGCTCCGAATAGTACTGGTGGTCACACTGTAAGCTTGCCTCAATGCATAAGACCTGCGAATGGGGCAGAGTAACCCCAACCTTCATCTACTACTGCAATAGTAACTTGTAGGTGATTAAATCAGTATAACTATGTATCAATGTATAAGAGGCTACATCCCACTCAAGTTGCAGATCCTGAAGTCAATCCCTCCTTCCTTTCCAACCTTCTGCATGAAAGTGCACTCCCACTTTTGCAAGTGGGCACTAACAAAAGTGGGGGCCTACTGGTTTCCTTGGTAAATTAGCTCCTCGCCAGCTTGGATTCTCAGGTTTCCTTCTGTAGATTTTTTATTATTCTAGATTTGTCAATCAGGCACCTCATTCAGCTGCCTTTTCTCACCCTTCTGGTGAGTTTCTCGCACCCTGGAATTTCTAATTCCTACTCTAATAGGAGCCTGTCCTTGGGAATGCCATCCCATTGGATTTCAAACTCCTCACTGCAGAAGAGTCTCCCTTTCACAGATGCCTTCTCAGCACCATCTCTCCTAAGGGACCACTTAACCTATAAGATCAGCAAGGATCAGTCTCTACTGCTCCCTTTTATAGTAGGGACCAGATTCTTTAGTGTTCTCCAGATCTCAACCATGCTCACAATACTGACCCTTATGTCCACCCCAGTGAGTTTCCCAGTTCAGCAAAGTAATCATCATCTGCAATCTTTGCGCAATTAGAATTAACTATCTAGTGCTAGAAATAAAAATAATATAATAAACTTTATTTTATATGGTGCCTTTAAAGGTAGCTACTCAAAGTGCTTTACAAAGAAAACACAAGACTTACACAGGATAACACAAAAGAAAAAAAGGGACAATTACATGAAAGCTTGTCTAAAGAAAAAAGTTTAGAGAAGATGACTCTTTGTTCTTTGGAAATTAATTCCAGAGTTTTGGGGCATAGATAAGGCTCTGTCTCCCATTGAGTGTAGGTGAGAAGGGGGGGGGGGGCACACAGAATACCAGAATTTGAGGAACGGAGTTTATGAGGTGGAGGAGGGGGGGAGTAAGTTGATAACATTTCGGACAGATAACAGGATGCCAAGCCATGAAGGTGAGCAAGAGGACCATAAAGTCTATGCAAAACCTGATGGGTAGACAGTGCAAGGACTCCATGATAGGGGTAATATGGTCACTTGTACCAGACATAGTGAGGATTCTGGCTGCAGAATTTTGTACATATTGTAGTCAATTATTAGTGGATTTAGGTACACCAGTGAGTAGAGCATTGCAGTAGTCAAGTCGGGAGAACACAAATGCATGGATCAACTTTTCAGCTACAGTGCATGCTAGCATAGGACACAGCCAAGCAATGATTCTCAAGTGGAAAAAAGTTGTTGTACGAGTGGATCAAAGGTTAAACCAGCATCAAATTTCACCCCTAGATTTTTCAATTTAGGCTCATGCTCAAATATAGTGCTGTCTATAGATAAGCTATCAGGAATGGCCTTACATAATTGATGGGGGTGCCAATAAGCATGACTTCAGTCTTGTCACAGTTTAACACCTTCCCGCCCTGCCTATAGTAAAA
Organism: Aquarana catesbeiana; assembly: GCF_042186555.1. Taxonomy (NCBI): domain Eukaryota; kingdom Metazoa; phylum Chordata; class Amphibia; order Anura; family Ranidae; genus Aquarana; species Aquarana catesbeiana. Next base: position 820,676,447 of record NC_133324.1, on the reverse strand, counting down.
TGACTGCTGGGCGGGAGCACTGTTCTGGGAGAATGGCATATATCATCCTCCCAGAACACGCCTCTCGGGGGGGGGGGGGGCGGCCAGTGGTGCGATCTGTCACCGATGACTGATTACTGCACCTGCCCACTGCCAGTGTCATGTGATCTTTGTGACCAATCACAGCAGATCACATGACAATTCACAGTGGTCACAGTGAACAGTTAACTTTGACCAATCACAGCTAATCACAACAAAAGACACTGAATGAACTAGTTTCATTCAGTAAAAATGGTTGCTTATACCTATGAAATTAATTGGTATATGCAATCATAATGTGTAAAAAAGAAAGAAAAATCCTTATTGCTTCCCCAGAGTAGTACAGTGTTACTATGGTAACACTGTACTGCTCTGGTCAGTGTGTTAGAAAACAAAATCGTGAAAAAAAAATGTAATAAAAAACTGAAAAATTTTACTTTTTATTTTTTCATACTGTCACCAGTTAGTGTCCCTGACCATCACCACACCAGTTATATGATAATGCTGTACTGCCCTGGTGACAGTATGTAAAGAAAATATTTTGAAAAATGTTTTTTTTTTTTTTAATTCATTTTTTAATATTGTGTTTTTTTCAAACTTGTCACTCTTGTTTTGTTTATAGCGCAAGAAATAAAAATTTGGGTACAGTGTTGCATGACCGTGCAATTGTTATTCAAAGTGCGACAGCGCTGAAAGCTGAAAATTGGCTTGGGCAGGAAGGGGGTGAAAATGCCCTGTATGGAAGTGGTTAAATACCACCAAAAGAAAGCTCTATTTGTGTGAAAAAAAATTATAAAAATTTCTTATGGGTACAGTGTTGCATGACCACGCAATTGTCATTCAAAGTGTGACAGCACTAAAAGCTGAAAATTGGCCTGGGTAGGAAGGGGGTAAAAGTGCCAGGTATTGAAGTAATTAATTGAAGGAAATTGTGGGCCATCCTCGAAGGAAGCTGCTCAATTCAAATCCTTGCTAATAAGCTCACCCCCTATGGACCTTTGACCCTTTCCTGGTGTGTGGCAGTTTTTTCTCTCACACACCTTAAAGATTTGTAGGATCTAGCATGGTCCCCCTTTCTCCTGAAGTCCCATGGGCCTTTTCAGTTCTCCCTTAAATAGAGAGTCTGGAATTTGGCCAAGGCACCAAGTTGGTTTCTTCATGCTGTTCTGGAAGCTATTTGCTGGACTGGTCCCTTCCTGGGAGGAATCCCCCAACAGATGTATCCTCTTGCCTACTCTTGAGATGGTTCCCAAGTGTTCACGAGATCCCCCTGTTGGTTGGTCCCCCATGTATAGTGTGGTTCTTATACTAGTCTATGAGAGCCTCCGTGCTGGATCATACATAGCAATCCTATTGATTATTGTATGCCAGTTTGAGTTACAATATATTCTCATGCCTTCCTTTTTATATATGTGTTGTTGATCACTCTATTGTCTCTTTAAGAAAAATTCAGGGTTATCACCCTACAGTTTTTTTTCAACAAAGGGTTCTTTCTCCTCTCTATATTTGGATTTTATTGTAGAGGGCTCTGTCTTCCATTGATATTCTCTTGAAAGATTAAATGTCTGTCATGTATCATCCTGTCTTTTCTTGGATCTTCCTCTACCTGAAAACAAGGGTTTGGAAGTAATCAACTTAACCTATGGCTGTTACCTGGTTGGTCTTTTTCCTGGACATGGTCAAGTCAAGAGTTAGGTATGCATTGGCTTTCCATGCAGTTGTCAAAATAAATGTTTTGGGTTTTTTTTTGCAATTGGACATTTTTACTTTGGGACTTGGCCCGCTCAGCAAACATGTTTTTTGACTACTTTAGTCATTGGTCTAGATTTCTTCCACTAGTTTTTTTGGTAGATGGTTGATTGCAGTGGTGTATTTAGGTTTTGTGCTGCCCTAGGCCTGACTAAACTCGCTCACTCCTAATTTAAATATGACCCTTCCCTTCCTGTCAAGACCACAACCTTCCTTTTTAAGACCCGTCCTGTCATCTTCATGGGAGGAGGACAGAAGGACTCCGTGGGAAGAGCACAGAGGGACCCGTGGGAAGAGGACAGAGGGATGCCGTGGGAAGAGGACAGCGAGGGATGCGGCATCTTTTTATTTAGGTGGAGAGAGGGGGGTAAGGGGATATGTGCTGGGTGCTTTGGGAGGGGAGAGGACAAGTGCTAGTGGGGGGGATTTCCTCTCCCCTCCCAGAGCACCCAGTACTTATCCCCTACCCCCCCTCTCCTCCCATCACTCCATGTGTGCATCTGTTATCTGCCGCCCCCTTCCTGGTTACTGTGTCCCCCTCCAATGTAAACTATACACAGACCTCAGACCAGCAGCACGGCTCTTGCACTGAAGTTATGTCCCTCCTCTGTGGCTCCTCCTCCTCCTGGCTGTGTACACTAGAACATTGGAGCCGAGGAGGAGGAGCCAAGGAGTGTGTGTGGCTGTCAGTGGAGAGAGAGGTGTCGGCTGCTAAGGAAAGCCGATCACTGATTGTGAAATCCCGAGCGGCAGATGTCCCGGGTGCCCATGCTAGCGCACCCCTGTCTGGGTAGTTACCGGAGCTCAGTGCCAAAACTTGTTGTGGCACTGGGCTCTGGGACAGTGGCGTCACTAGGGTTGGTATCACCTGGTGTGGTAAAAATGGTTGCACCCCCCTGTTTTTGGGCCAGAGGCCCAGTGTTGGAGATCATTGTGGTGGTCAATAAGGCCTAGAGGATAGCAGCTTATGCACTTCCTAATCCCTGGGAACAGTAATGGATAATGACCAACAAGCTCTCTTACCAGACCCAGCGAAACCGCAACAGTGATTCCTCTGGCTGGACGTTCGCTCACTTTGGGTTGCCCAGGCCAACTCTAGTCAGTAGTGTAGCATGTCTGTACCCTGGCAGTGGCTCCTTTTTCCTCCCCTTTGGTGGTGCGGGTACAGCGTGTCTCCCTCCTCAATCAAATTATTTTTTTATTTTTTTTTCGTTATAATACATATAAACAAATAATATATCAAGTCAATCAGTGAAGCATGGTGGTGGTAGTGTCATGGCGTGGGCATGTATGACTGCCAATGGAACTGGTTCTCTTGTATTTATTGATGATGTAACTGCTGACAAAAGCAGCAGGATGAATTCTGAAGTGTTTCAGGCAATATTATCTGCTCATATTCAGCAAAATGCTTCAGAACTCATTGGACGGTGCTTCACAGTACAGATGGACAATGACCCAAAGCATACTGCGAAAGCAACCAAAGAGCTTTTTAAGGGAAAGAAGTGGAATGTTATGCAATGGCCAAGTCAATCACCTGACCTGACTCCGATTGAGCATGCATTTCACTTGCTGAAGACAAAACTGAAGGGAAAATGCCCCAAGAACAAGCAGGAACTGAAGACAGTTGCAGTAAAGGCCTGGCAGAGCATCACCAGGGATGAAACCCAGCGTCTGGTGATGTCTATACGTTCCAGACTTCAGGCTGTAATTGACTGCAAAGGATTTGCAACCAAGTATTAAAAAGTAAAAGTTTGATGGATGATTGTTTATCCGTCCCATTACTTTTGGTCCCTTAAAAAGTGGGAGGCACATATATAAACTGTTGTAATTCCTTCACCGTTCACCTGATTTGGATGTAAATACCCTCAAATTAAAGCTGAAAGTCTGCAGTTAAAGCACATCTTGTTAGTTTTATTTTAAATCCATTGTGGTGGTGTATTGAGCCAAAAAGATTAGAATTGTGTCGATGTCCCAATATTTATGGACCTGACTGTATGTTCATTTTTCTCTTTTAAGTATATAATGAATTTTCTCAACCCATTGTTTATGGGTTGGAGGGGTAGCAAATGTCCATTTTTGTAGAATAACTTTACGTGCTAAATATAGGGATCTTATCCACATAGTATGCATATCTGCTGGTAGTGTTTCATCAGGTATTATACCCAATAGTGCAAGTTTAGGCGACCCTATTATCTCAGTGGAGCATAATGAATTCAGGGTTGTAAATACTTTATCCCAGTAATGATGAAGCTTTGGACATCGCCAGAGCATATGAATGAGAGAGCCATTAAATAAAGAGCATCGCGGACGTACCGGTGTTACATAACACGTACCGGTGTTATATAATTTTCCCCAAGCATATCGTTTTTGTGGAGTGTAATGTATATGCATAATATACATGTATAACATGTATAATAAAGAGCTGAGATAGCCTTTAGGAGGTCGAAAGAGATGTCCTAGGAAGTGTTTCCAGAGCACATGTCCAGTCCTCCTCATCTAGACCCTCGATGTCTCCATGCCACCGAGCAAAACTAGTTTTATGTTTTTCAGTGTTTTCCATTATTTGTAGATTAGAATAAAGATCTCCTATTAATCCTCGTTTCATACAGGCAACCGAGGTTGCCATTGTTAATATTTTAGAGTGTTTGTACTGTAATAGAATTTTTGAGCTTTGTATTTGTAAAGCATGACATATTTGAAGGTATTGATAAAAGTTTTTGTTTGTTAACTGATAACGGTCTTTTGATATATTAAAAGGGAGTAAAACATCCCCTTCATATAACTGGTACAGAAATATTATGCCCACCTTTTTTCAGTCTGAAAATTCCGAAAGTTTATTTAATTCATAAAGGTAGTAATTATCCCATATGGGCATCTGCTTCATATATCTCTTATTACTCTTGTTGAGTAATATTTTGTACTGCTTCCCATACTTTGTGAGTTAAGTGGAAAGTAGGGAACCTTTTTTTATTATAAAAATGGTGAGCTACTATTAGTTGGACTAAAGGGTATTTTTTAAATTGAGATGCTATTATCTTTTGTATAGGGTCCTCCACATTCACTACCTTTCACCCATGCCAATGTTGTAATTGTGATGCAATAAAGTATAGTCTTGCATTAGGTATCGCAATTCCCCCCTTATCAGTAGGCTGTTGTAGTATTTCAAATCTAATTCTACGTTCTCCTCCCCTCCACACAAAGTCCCTAAAAAATGAGTCGATGGTTCTAAATAGTCGTAACGTCAACCATATGGGGCAGTTATGTAGTACATATAATATCTGGGGCATATCATCTTCACTAGGTTTGCCTTAATTGTCTAAATTTGTCAATAAGAAAGAGTATATTTCTCTCCATATATTCTAAAACATTTGGTGTATTTATCACTCCCAGGTATTTAAATGATGTAACCAGGGCCATCTGATGAGTCTGGCACGGGTGCCCCACATGCACAGGGTCCACAAGCAGCATTACAGATTTGTCCCAGTTAATATTAAATCCAGAATAGAATCCATACAAATCTATCAAGGACATAACTGCAGACATGGATGGTCCCGTATCCCCCAAAAACACTAGAGCGTCATCCGCATAGAGTGCCATCTTATCTTCACCTGTAGATCTACGAAATATCACAATATTTGTTGACGAGCGAATGGCCTCAGCCAATGGTTTGATGGCCAGAGCAAAAAAGAGAGGGGATAGTGGACATCCCTGCCTCACCCCCCTGGTCATCGAAAACGGGGCAGATACAGATCTATTAACCTGTACCCTTGCATTTGGGGAGTCATATAAAAGTTTAATCCATCTAATAAATCTGGGACCAAACCCATATCGTTTTAAACAATTCCACAGATAGACCCACTCTCTACTGTCAAATGCTTTAACTGCATCAAGTGACATTATGCCTCTGTTTCCCATATTATCTGTTGGGAGTTGTAAATTTAAAAATAGCTGTCTGATATTATTTGCTGTGGATCTATAAGGAATAAAGCCTGTTTGATCACAGTGGATTAGTTTAGAGATGTATCTTGATAATCTAGTCGCCAATACCTTTGCCAGCAACTTAATATCTGATAACAGAGATATTGGGCGGTATGAATCAGGGTTACTTGGGTCGTTATCCAGTTTCAAAAGGACAATAATTACTGCTTCATTCATAGACGGGGGGTAGTGTATCCACCTCCATGGCATGATTAAAAACATTGAGCAATTCAGGTAATAACACATCCCCATATTTTTTTATATATTTCCCCTGGATGGCCATCTGGTCCTGATGCTTTATTATTAGGAATATTATCTGCTGCTTTTCTTAACTCATCTAGTGTTAATGGGCCCTCCAAAGCCACCCTTTCCTCCTATGAAATATTTGGTAATTCAATAGTGTCGAAGAATCTATTCAAGGACTCCTCAGACTATGATACCCTGCTCTTATATAATGCCTGATAATATTCCCTAAATACTTCCAATATCTCTAGAGTAGTATTAACCCTCTTATTTAAAGATGATTTTATTTTAGTTATATAGGATGTCAGGCACTGAGCTTTTACAATAGTTGTCAATAGATGTCCTGCCCCCTCTCCCTCCTCAAAATATGGTTGTTGTAGAAAAAATCTTTTATTTTCTGCCTTCTTCTTAGCCACTGCTGTATAATGTAGTTGGCTATGAAGCCATTATTTTTTTGTATCTTCATTTAGATTAGTTATAAATAGGAGTTCAGTCCTCATCATTATTATCAGCTAGAGTTTTTTCCCATTGCCTAGATTGTTTCTTAATTTTTGAGATTTGTGCAATAAGGAGACTTCGAAGATACGCTTTCATTGCGTCCCAATATATTAAAAGTGAAACTGAAATTCGATTTATATTCTGATAAGTAATTAGTTCAGTCATAATTCCTTCAGATGAAGGAAAAAGTGACAACCAATATGGATTCACCTTCCATAAAGTACATCCTAGATTAGTCCTAAAAGAAAAGTTTAATATTATAGGGGAATGGTCCAAAATACCCCTAGCCTCATACTTAATATCACAAAGATATGGTAGCATAGAATAAGTTACCAACGCTAAATGTATTCTAGAAAGGGTTTTATAACTACTTGAAAAGCAAGAAAATTACATATTTGTTGGATTACGCTGTCTCCAGAGATCTATCATTCCCAGTTCCGTTATATATCTCGCAAAGGCTGTAGGCCCCATTGATGTCCGAGATGTTGTATTTATCTATTGTGGAGTCCATATAATTATTAAAATCACCAATCAATAGGCATGCACTATCCCCTTTATCAAATATAAACTGAATATATTCTTTAAATACTTCCGTTGAATAAGTTGGAGGGATATATATATTTACAATCACATATGAATGGTTTGATAATGTACAATATAAAAATATAAATTGACCTTTGCTATCCTTCTTAATTTGTCTACATGTAAAATCCAATCCATTAGATATAAGTATAGACACTCCTCTAGAGTATGATGTATATATAGAATGATACTGAGTTTTAAACTGGTTTCGTTTTAAGTAATGTAATGTCTCAGGATTTAAATGGGTTTCCTGAAGACATATTATTGAAGGTGTAAATCTCCTTAGTGAAGTGAACACTGCTTGCTGCCTAGAGGGGTTCCCTCTCTGGTGGTGTCTCCCTCTCTGGTGATGCGGGTACAGCATGGCGCTCTTTCTCTGGTGGTGCGGGTACAGCGTGGGTCCCTCTCTGGTGGTGCGGGTACAGCATGGCTCTCTCTCTCTCATGGTGCCGGGTACAGCGTGGCTCTCTCTCTGGTGGTGCGGGTACAGCATGGCTGTCTCTCTGGTGGTACGGGTACAGCGTGGCTCTCTCTCTGGTGGTGCGGGTACAGTGTGGCTCCCTCTCTGGTGGTGCGGGTGCAGCTCGGCTTCCTCTCTGGTGGTGCAAGTACAGCACGGCTCCCTCTCTGGTGGTGCAGGTACAGCGTGGCTTTCTCTCTGGGGGTGTGGGTACAGCGTGGCTCTCTGGTGGTGCGGGTACAGCATGGCTCTCTGGTGGTGCGGGTACAGCGTGGCTCTCTCTCTGGTGGTGCGACTACAGCGTGGCTCTCTCTCTGGTGGTGCGGGTACAGTGTGGCTCTCTCTCTGGTGGTGCGGGTACAGCGTGGCTCTCTGGAGGTGGGGGTACAGCATGGTTCTCTCTGGTGGTGCGGGTAAAGCATGTTTTTCTGGTGGTGCGGGTACAGCGTGGCTCTCTAGTGGTGTGGTACAGTGTGGCTCTCTGGTGGTGCGGGTACAGCATGGCTCTCTGGTTGTGGGGGTACAGCGTGGCTCTCTCTCTGGTGGTGCGGGTACAGCAAGGCTCTCTGGTGGTGCAGGTACAGTGTGGCTTTGTGGTGGTGTGGGTACAGCATGGCTTTTTCTCTGGCTTCCCCTAGCAGAGTACTCTCTTTTTCTCTTCTCCTGTAGCACTCAATTCCTCTGCTTTTTTGCCAGGTTCTAAGTTCCAGGTTCTCCCCTCAGCAGAGTGCATGCATGCTGGGGGACTGTAGCATACTGTCTGTGGACACACTGGGGCTGCCAATCTTGAGGGAATACATTTCCCATGATGCCCCCCCAGTGTCTTCTGATTAGCCCTCTGCTGTGGCCAATGGGGAGGGAAACAGTGAACAGGAAGCTCTCTCTTCTCCCTTCGGCTTACAGAAGAAAGGGGAGGGGGGCGAGTGGGGGAGATACACAGACAGCCCGCAGCTCACCTCTCCCTGTCACAGCACCACTGCGAGTTCTCTGACAAATGGGGCAGCAGCGCTGTCACCGATTTACCAAGGGGAGGAGGGGGGCGGCTCAATGGCACCCACTAAAACTGCCTCCTGGTGTCACCCCCCCCCCGCACCCCCAAGCCACTGCTCTCTTCATCTGTACTCCCCTGATGGTGGCCCTGCGTGTGGGAGGAGGGCGTGGGTGCTTTTTCGTGCGGGGGGGGCGCTTTTTTGCCGCCCCCCGCAAAGTGCCGCCCTAGGCCTGGGCCTTGTCGGCCTAGGCCAAAACATAGCACTGGTTGATTGGTCTTCTTTTCCTTGATTGAGATCCATGTCTTCTTCTGGTAGCACTTTCTCCCCTGAGGCTGGGTTCACACTGGTCCGACAAACGCTCCGACATTGGGAGCTCATGTCGCATGACGTGTGAAATTTAATGTTTCCCTATGGGAGCCGTCCTAACTGGTCCGACACAAGTCGTTCCGACTTTAGAAATGCTCCCTGTACTACTTTGGTCCGACTTTGATCCTACTTCAGTCTATTGACTATCATTGAAGTCGGATCAAAGTCGGATTGCCGTCTTGCATGATCCGACTTTGGCACGCGACTTGTGCTCAGATGTTCTTGAGGGGGAACTCCGCGCCAAATTTTAAATAAAAAACCGGCATGGGTTCCCCCTCCAAGAGCATACCAGGCCCTTGGGTCTGGTATGGACCTTGAGGGGAACCCCCTACGCCGATAAAAACGGCGTGGGGGTCCCCCCCAATCCATACCAGACCCTTATCCGAGCACGCAGCCCGGCCGGACAGGAATGGGGGTGGGGACGAGCGAGCGCCCCCCCCCCTCCTGAGCCGTACCAGGCCGCATGCCCTCAACATGGGGGGTTGGTGCTTTGGGGGAGGGGGCGCGCTGCGGCCCCCCACCCCAAAGCACCTTGTCCCCATGTTGATGAGGACAAGGGCCTCTTCCCGACAACCCTGGCCGTTGGTTGTCGGGGTCTGCGGGCGGGGGGCTTATCGGAATCCGGGAGCCCCCTTTAATAAGGGAGCCCCCAGATCCCGGCCCCCCACCCTATGTGAATGAGTATGGGGTACAGCGTACCCCTACCCATTCACCTAGGAAAAAAGTGTCAATTTAAAAAAAAAACACTACACAGATTTTTAAAGCATTTTATTAGACAGCTCCGGGGGTCTTCTTCCGACTTCGGGGGTCTCTCCGGTTCTCGGGGGTCTCTCCGGTTCTTCTCCACGCTCTCCGGATCTTCTGCCGGGCTCCTCCGCTCTCTTCTGCTCTTTTGCCGCTCTTTTGCTAAAGCGGAGGAGCCCGGTCTTCAATCTTCTGCCTTCTGCCTTCTGCCCTCTTCTCCTGATGTTGACACGACGCTCTCTGGGGCTAGAATGCTCTCTGTGCGCTCTGCTCTGACTTATATAGGCGGTGACCCCGCCCCCTTATGCCGTCACAGTCCCTGGGCATGCTGGGACTGTGACGTTTTAGGGGGCGTGGTCATCACCCGATGACCACGCCCCCTAAAACGTCACAGTCCCAGCATGCCCAGGGACTGTGACGGCATAAGGGGGCGGGGTCACCGCCTATATAAGTCAGAGCAGAGCGCACAGAGAGCATTCTAGCCCCAGAGAGCGTCGTGTCAACATCAGGAGAAGAGGGCAGAAGGCAGAAGGCAGAAGGCAGAAGATTGAAGATTGAAGACCGGGCTCCTCCGCTTTAGCAAAAGAGCAGCAAAAGAGCAGAAGAGAGCGGAGGAGCCCGGCAGAAGATCCGGAGAGCGTGGAGAAGAACCGGAGAGACCCCCGAAGTCGGAAGAAGACCCCCGGAGCTGTCTAATAAAATGCTTTAAAAATCTGTGTAGTGTTTTTTTTTTAAATTGACACTTTTTTCCTAGGTGAATGGGTAGGGGTACGCTGTACCCCATACTCATTCACATAGGGTGGGGGGCCGGGATCTGGGGGCTCCCTTATTAAAGGGGGCTCCCGGATTCCGATAAGCCCCCCGCCCGCAGACCCCGACAACCAACGGCCAGGGTTGTCGGGAAGAGGCCCTTGTCCTCATCAACATGGGGACAAGGTGCTTTGGGGTGGGGGGCCGCAGCGCGCCCCCTCCCCCAAAGCACCAACCCCCCATGTTGAGGGCATGCGGCCTGGTACGGCTCAGGAGGGGGGGGGGCGCTCGCTCGTCCCCACCCCCATTCCTGTCCGGCCGGGCTGCGTGCTCGGATAAGGGTCTGGTATGGATTGGGGGGGACCCCCATGCCGTTTTTATCGGCGTAGGGGGTTCCCCTCAAGGTCCATACCAGACCCAAGGGCCTGGTATGCTCTTGGAGGGGGAACCCATGCCGGTTTTTTATTTAAAATTTGGCGCGGAGTTCCCCCCTAAAGATTCATACCAAACACAGTGCCGGCATTGGCGGGGATCCAAGTCGGATCCCCGTTCATTGAAAGTCGGATACATGCCGGCTTCATGTCGCAGGGCAAAGTCGGATCCAAAGTAGGACGGCTGTCGTGTCGCACCAGTGTGAACCCAGTTAGTGGTGTTTATCTGTCCTGGTTTGGAGCACCAGGTTTATCATCAGTGCACTTTTCCATCTAGCCTTCTTAGGGCATTGATTCTTTCAGATACTTTTACAGTATGATTTCCATACTGATGGATTCATTGATAGCTTTTGCCAACTCCTTATTTGGATTGCTTTTGGACATCCTGGCTTAAAAATTCCTGTGTCCCTCATAATCGCCTTCTTGAAATCCACCGAAGATCTGTTATTGGCTCTTGTACTGCTTGTTAACAAAACTGAGACATGACAGTTATATAGAAATTTATACAGTTTGGTTTAAAGGTTTGTTTGGCAGTTTACCAACTTTTTAAAGACAGCAGTATAACTCAACTGTTATACATACTACAGCAGGTACAAAAATCTTCTTTTAAAGAACTTGAAAATGATTTTTTTTTCTCACCATTATGTTGAAGACCAAAGTCCTGCATTGGAACAATGAAGTTTCTCCACAGTGAAATGTTGCAGAGTTTAGGATTTTGTCTGCCAGGCAGTCAAAGTTAGGTCAGGTCAGAAAAAGTGAAGTACTTAAAAAGAGTTTATGGCCTTTCATAAAATCTAACTTTGGACAGTTTTCAGGAATTGAGTTCATTTTTTCTACAAACATCTAACAGAGTAACAAGTTCATTGATTGTCAAACAAAAATCTTTGTCAAGATTTCATAAAACAACAAGAAGTCTGTGTTCCCTTTGAAAGATCTTATTTTGCATATGAGCCAGTTTCTTTTTCTTCTTAAAGGAGAATTGCAGTCTGGCTCACAGCTAGGGTTGCCACTTTTCTTCAAGTCAAACCCGAACACTTTATCGGCACACAGCTTTTTCGCCATCATTGTACGTCGGGCACGTACGCTGCGATCTATGCCCATTCAGTAGCTGGGGGAGCCAATCAGCGGGTCCGGCGGACTCAATGTACCAGCGATCACTCCACAGAGAGGCAGAACGGGGATCTGCCAGTGTTAACAAAGCAGATCTCCGTTTTGTCAGGGGAGTAGAGTGAGATTGTCTGTTTCTAGTGATTAGGAACAGCAATCTCTCTCTACTACCTGTCAGTCCACTCCCCCCACAGTTAGAAAGCACCTTCCTAGGGAACATTAAACCCTTTGATTGCCCCTGGTGTTAACCCCTTCCCTGCCAGTGTCATTTATACAGTAATCAGTGCATTTTTATAGCACTGATCGCTGTCACTGGTCCCAAAAAAGTGTCAAAAGTGTCCGATCTGTCCACCGCAAATTTCGCAGTCCTGCTAAAAATTGCAGATCACCTCCATTACTAAAAAAATAAAAATGCCATAAATCTATCCCCTATTTTGTATCTTTTGCGCAAACCAATAAATATGCACTAACTGGTATTTTTTTACCAACAATATGTAGAAGAATACATATTGGCCTAAACTGAGGAAGAAATTAGTTTTTTTACTTTTTTTGTTTATAGAGCAAAAAATAAAAACCACAGAGGTGATCAAATACCACCAAAAGAAAGCTCTATTTGTGGGAAAAAAAGGAAATCAATTTGGTTTGGGTACAACGTCGCACGACCGTGCATTTGTCAGTTAAAGCGAAGCAGTGCCATATCACAAAAAATGGTCTGGTGAGGAAGTGGGTAAATCCTTCCAGGGCTGAAGTGGTTAAAAACACATCCAATGCACATATATGTAAACCCAGCCTAAAGCAGAAAAGAGACTTGGAAAAACTTTCCACAAAACACATTTTTATATTGTTGTGTTATGTCTAAAGATCTCCTTAAAGTCATTTTTTTCTTTAACACCAAGCATACAACATATAATAAAAAATTGTCATAACATTCAAGCTGCCAACAGTGTCCCTTCCAAAGCTTTTCAAAAGTCAACGAATAAGGCATATGAATATTGCTCTTGTGGGATAAATAACTCAATGATCAGTGAGAAGCAGAAAGGCTACTCCCTGTCCATTCACTTGTCATATTATACAGATTATTACTGTTGTGCTTTACAATTATGTTTTTGTAAAATCCAGCTTATTTAAATAGGTATTTATAATTATTTGGTTAAAAATGTTAATAAAAACATAATTTACAAAAACCAAATTTAAACATTGAAGGCGGTTTAGTTAGACTAAAGATGTAGCATGAATACTTGTACATAAAGCAACTTTGCTGGTAAACTAAATGTACTCAAGCAAGGTACACCTGTTAAAGCAGACAATATATACTTACCTTTTCTGCTGCCGATGAACATGGCTCCATTTTGTAGATACTGATTCCCAAATTCTCCAGGGAAATTGACGCTTCTGGGAATGTTGATCTGCTTGGTCCCCCACAACTCTTGTTAGTTCCTCTCACTGACCTCCAAAGTCACCACTGTAGTAAAATGGAAGTCAGCAGGAGGAACCAATGAGAGCTTCAGGGAACTGAATACATTTAAAGGTAAAACAGAAAAAAACATTTAAATCAGATCCTTTAGCAAGCACAACTAAAGTTTGTGTCATGATCTTCCCCTCCCTTACAAAAAAGCCAACGAGTTTTATCATTTTTTGATCAGAAATACCTTTTTTCGACCCGAGAAGCTTTCCAAGGGGTGAGGACACGCATGACTGCTATGTTACTTCAGGAACGAATGTCCAGTATTGTGAATGACTCACACGCCAAATTTCTGAAAATTTGGGAGCCATGGATCTCTTATGAGTTCCCCATACTTCAAGCATCCTGTTTGGGCCTTGTCTGACTCCCTTCTGTGGGGCTCCCGAGTCCGAGTTCTCCCGTTCCCTTTCCCCCCCTCTACTATCTATGACCCCCTCTCTCTACCTTTTCGTTCTTCTTGCTTTCTTTCTGGTTTCCCGCTATCCTGGTTCCTGCCATTGCCTCCTATGGAGGGGGGTTGCTGGAGAAGAGCCTCCCCTTCGGCGAAGATTATGGGGACGTGGCATTTTATGCAGTATTCATTTTTGATACCATTATCTATTTTCACTATCTGGAGAAATAGAATCGTGCTAATCTTAAATTGTTAACCAAAAATCAAAACTGATCTCATAAGTGCATCTAATAGTGAAAATCATAGAGATTCATTGAAGTCAAAACTATTCCCAAAAAAAAAAAAAAAAAGTGCATATGCACATTAATGATTAAACCAAGCATTGATGAATTCCCTTCTAAATCTCAGGCCAGAATCGGAGAGAGAGGAGCCCTGTTTGTTTGGACTAAAAAAAAAAAGAAAATGAATGCAGTTAACACATCTAAGGATTGGATCTCCATGATGATCTGATTGCTTGGGAGGGGACCACCCGGCATCTGTGATTGTGCTTGACGTTCTTGGAGCCATACAGTGTTTCCTCATACGCATTCCCTGATCCTCTGTTATGGGGGATCATGGAACTCTGGTAAGAGTTCATTTCTGCTGATTTGGTGGTGGATTCAACACAATTCTCAATCAACGCTTTTGAGGAAGTCTTGCCTGCATTATATGGACATTTTATTTTATTTTTGCACGAGTGGTCTTTTGCTCTTTTCTCAATATTCTATTTTTTATATTTATTCGTTCACCAGATTGTTTTTTTCACAGTCACTATCTGAATATATTATGGACACATAATTGATATAAGTTTATATTGACATATAATATTTTTCCAATGTATTAACCACGGATTCATCAATACTTGGTTTAATCATTAATGTGCATAGGCATTTTTTTTTTTTTTGGGGAATAGTTTGACTTCAATGAATCTCTATGATTTTCAATATTAGATGCACTTATGAGATCAGTTTTGATTTTTGGTTAACAATTTAAGATTAGCGCGATTCTATTTCTCCAGATTTTCCTTTTTGTAATGTTTACATGAGAATTGCAGCTTCTGAGGGGTTACATTTTTGGAAATAACTCCTCTCAAATTTAATTTATTATATTTATCTTAGCGCAGTTTCTGACACTTTTTTCCCCTATTTTCACTATGTCATGGGATAATTGTGAACAATATTGATCATTGGTAATTTTTACACATTTCTAGCCCCTGTGTGGGCGATCAACAAGCTTGTTTACGATTCTCTTGTTTACCCAAAACTCAATAAACATATTGAAATAGAAATACCTTTTTCCACTTTCTAGCATTGCTCCCTCCTACTTCCTCTTTCCCACCTGGGATATCTACATCACATATCCCAGGAGGCAGAAATTTCCACATAACCATAATTCCATGATATTTAGCAGCAAAAATATTACATGTAGCCAAATCAAGCACTTCATTATCAGGAATGCAGAAGAATGTAGAAAAAACATTTTGAGGCTCAGGCAGATCATGCACTAGGTCAAGTAGACCGAGGATCAGCAAGCCATCGATCCTGATTTGCTAGTGAACTTCGGCCAGTTGATAGGTAGATTAGGAATACCACCCTGCATTGCTAGTCCTTCCCCCCAAAGCCTCCGCTGCCCCCCCATCTGCAGAGCGGAGAGCGAGACATATCGCCATACTAGATGGAGGGTGGGAGCTGCCAGAGTTAACTTTTTACATTAACCAGCAGGTGATTGGTTGCTAGGAAGCTGGACGGTCCTAGCAACCAATCACTAGCTTGTTCCTGTGAATAGCTAACTCTGGCAACTCCTGCCTACCATCCAGTACTGTGACACTTCTTGCTCTCCACTCTGCTACACATCTGTGTAAGGTAGAAGACTGCTACCTACACTGTGTGTCTGTGTGTGTGTGTGTGTGTGTGTGGGGGGGGTGTAGGGGACAGATGACACTGGTTGGGAGGGGCACAGGACACTACAGTAAGGGGTGATGTGAAGGGGGGCAGAGGGCACAGGACACTGCTATTGTGTGTGTGTGGGGGCACAGGACACTACAGTGGAGGGGAAGGTGATGTGAAGGGGACAGAGGAGAAGGGGACACTAAAGTTGGGGGGTGATGTGAAGGAGGACAGAGGACACTGCTTTGAGGGGCACAGGATACTGCTATACGGGGAGGGGCAGGCAGAGAACACTACAGTGATATGAAGGGGGCAGAGAACACTGCTATGGGGGGCAGAGGACACTATGCTATGTTTTATTGGAGGCTTAATAGTTATTTTTTTTAAAAGGGCATTTCCACTCCCCCCCTTACCTGGGGATCTTTATATCCCTCAGTGTTGTCCACGTAGATCTCAACCTCTGAATAGTTGCCTATCCCTGAAGTAGACAATATATGGTCATGTAGACAATATATAAAATACAACGTGTTTTGTTTTGGATAGAGTGGGAAAGGGTTAGAACTTGAGGTTTTTACTGATGTCTGTCTCTGCATTCTGGAGATGCCCTGTCATTTTCCTTTCCAGTGAAAAGTGGTCTAATGGACAGAAAGTAGGGGAACATTTCTTCAACCGGAACAGAAGCAGTAACAAGTCACTTTCTGAGGGGAATATAAACTCAGTTTTTGTTTTAATAACTATTAACGTCTTCCTGTCCTATTACCAACAATTTACCTAACTTCTTTTCTAGGTGACATTAAAAAGGGAAGCAAGGTTATATCTTGAAAAAAAAAAAGAGAAAAAAAGGCAGATCACCGCGCTATACCTTAGCTGAATTGGTGCATAAAAACATATTGAAAACAAAAATTGAAAGCAATCTAATGTGACAAATCAGTGATCAAACATCAGCATGAAGCAGCCGCTAAAATGTGGGATACACACATAACACAGTAAATACAAGAGGAGCAGCGCTGTGATAAAAAAGTTCTATATGATAAAACCAAAAACGAAAAATGTGAAAATATTAAGCCCAAAAATTGGGATAGGCTCCAAGTTCATGGATTACAAAAACAGCTGGACCGTCCTATTCAAAAACCAATCATGGATGGTAAAAAGAAGAAGCGTGAATAAATGGAAATCAATAAGTCCTTCACCACACCAATGTGATAGTAAAAATGCGCGCTTACCAAATGGCAAGCTTGGAAGAGCTTGCGACCTTAACCCGGTCGGGGCCTTTCAGGATGGAACCATCAAGGGGAGGCACGCCACTTTGGCTTGGATTAAGCACGCTGTTCTTCCAATTAACACTCTATGTGGAGATGTGACCCCTGGCTAGGGCTAAGCCTCCGGGGAGGTGTATCAAAGAAAGAAGGAAAGCGACATAGCGTAATCCTGCTTTCACTTTTATTAAAATCAAAAAAGAATTGCACTTACATGTGGAAGGATAACAACAAACATTTGAGCCGGCCGGCTAGAAAGCGAACGCCCGTCCTGTAGACTGTAGACGGTAAATGCAGCACGTCAGCACGTCAGCACGCCGTGCTGACGTGCTGACGTGCTGCATTTACCGTCTACAGTCTACAGGACGGGCGTTCGCTTTCTAGCCGGCCGGCTCAAATGTTTAAGGTTGTATCTTCACAATGGGGACACAGAGAGCAATACAAATCTAACAGATGTTCCCAATCTCTCCACTCTATGCAAAGCAAAACATAAATCAGGGCTGAGCTTTTTGATAACTGTTTTTGTGTTGTGAGTGGACTTATCATTTAATCATCTACATACAGTCAAGTCTGTAGTTCTTCCAATGTCCCAGCTGACAGAACAGTCAACACTCAGGAGGTTTTATCCATTATAAGCTGTCACTGTTGACATTTTTCTGCTGTTATAATACAGAATCTTGAGAATAGCTTTTCTGCTCTCACAAACAGGAACCTTATAGTTTTTTTCTGAGCTTGACCTGTTTATTGTGGTTTGTGGCCTTGAAATTTTTAATGCTGTTAAGTGAACTGACACTTCAGACAAGGAGTAACCACAATTTCTTTTCTCTTGAAACTTTTTGGCACGTGAGGTGAAATAGACTTCTTGCGTTATGCAATAACAACACTATCAACAACATAGTTTAAACATGAACTCTATTGCAGAGAACTCTAGTCTTTGTAAACACCTCAGGTAACCATACATAATACCAGACAATAGAGGTGAAAAGATTCCACTAGCAAATTACACCATATTCATAGTACAAAGAATGAAGACACTTGGGACTTTTCAGGTCCTAGCTTTTATTAATATAAGATTGTACAATGGGTTCATTGAACATCCCAACAATCGAGCCTAGGCACATTGGTTCATTCATATACTGTATGTACAATGTAGCACCTCCTTAACTCTGGGTGAATATTAAAGTCTCCTTTGTGGCTCAGTGGGCTTACATCTCAATCTTGGGGGGTGATTTGGTGAAAGGTGAGGCAGGAAAATACATTTTAGCTTATATTGCTAAACTAGCAGGAGAGAGGGTTTTGGTAGAGCAGGATACCCAAAAAACTTAAAAAAAAAGGACAGGTAATCTGAATTAGCAGTAGTAGCAATAAGGTCTTTAGGAGTAGCTCCTAGGTAGTTACTGACACTGTAAGAGCAGTCAGGCAGATCTATGACCCTGTAAGAGTTGTTACAGTCCCTTCTTAGGTTGCAGTGGATCTCTCACTGTACATTGTGTCCCTTGACCCTCTGATAGAAGTCAAAGATACCTTGATTTGTGGACCATGAATCATTTGCACAAGACATTCAGAAAGAAGATTCCTTTCCATCCCAACTACCCGCAGAAATCCACTGCAGCCAGTAGTTTAAGTCCTTAGGCTCTTGGCACATACTCCAGGATGAGAAAAGGCTTAAGTAAAAGGACACACTAGATCCTGCCCATGCAGGGCCCAGGAAGAACATTTTGGAAAGGTGACCCAAATATATATACTTTTCTCAAATCACACCTCTCAACAAACTCCTCAGGGATTGCTTGGGTCAGGTAAATATTCATAACTGAGTAATAACAGACAGAAGCAATCTACCCACTGACATTAGGGAAGACCTGCAGAGGTAATCAACGGCTCAGGCTGGTTACTGTCTAGCAATAAGACACTAAATTTAGGCTGTCACAACAGCCTAGGATAGGGTCCACTAATTGTTATAGTGAATTTTAATAAAACATTAGAAGTTTCCAGATGTGTGTTTGCCTTAGGGTGAAGCTACCTAATGTTAGGGATTAGCTCAGCAGTGATATGTGTGACTCCCTGGATTGGGTCTCACCACTTTAAAGTATATAAATGATCAAGGGGTTAATATGGCGCACAATGGAGGTAGCCGAGTACATATAACTAAAAATGGTGGGGGGAAGGGGGTGGGTTGGGGGTTCCTGAGAGGGGGAACTTGATGGTGGTAGTTAATGTTTCACAACAAGTTCAGGTATTAGTCCATGTAAGGATAAAATGATGCTGAATAAATGGAAGGCAGCCAGTCTATAAGAGCTAGAAGAAGCTCTGGAACAATAAAAAAGAAAGAAGGACTGCGCCCTCTAAGTGCAGCATGTATGTTAAAAATATTTATTACAATAGATAAAAACACTCACATTTGAGTTGCTAAAAACCAGCATGTAAAGTAGTTTTATCCGCGTGCTCTCGGGGGATGTGGGTGTCACGGGCCAGTGGGGGGGTTCCTGGGATGTGAGTCCTGTGACCTGGGTCCTGGTAGCTGTTCCGGTGGTGCCGAGGGTCCTCAGAGCCTCCGGGCGGCCAGGATGTCGGTCATATGGGAAGGGAATACAAAAATGCAGAAAATGGTATATAGTTAAATAGGTATATCATTATAGGGAGAGATTGGTGGTATATATGAGAAGAAATGACGCAATGATGGAAAAGGAATAAAACATGTACAATGTATATACGTGTGTAAACACAAAGAACCATTTATAAAGGATCCCTTCACACACACACACATACACATATATACACATTTAAATGACGCGTAAGATTGGGACTAAAGGAGGGGGGGAGTGTGTTTCCAGACGGGTATTTGGGAATGAGAGGAATGTTATGGGAAATACTGGGAAATAAATAAAAGTAAAAATAATAAAAAAGATAAATATAAATATATATATATATAAAAATAAAAATAATAAAAATAAAAATACAAGTACAAATAAATAAAAATAAAAATAAATATAAAAATAAAGAAATTAAAAATAAATTTTTTAAAATAAAAATAAAAATAAATATAAAAATAAAAATAGGAATAAAAATAAAAATGGTATGTGTTATACACTAGGGCTATGTGGACAGGGGTAATGGGTGGGAGACAGGTATACACTCACACTAGTGTACGGGTATACCCATACACGTGTTCCACGTAGACTGTAAGTTAATGGGGTAGTGACTAGATGATGGATAAAACAATAAATGAGACAACAGGTAGGATAATGGATGAAACAATACGTGGTGAATTAAGATGAGATGATGTGATGAGGCAGGGATATGGTTGGGGTCACAGCAAAATGTTAATTTCAATGCCTTTATTGAGGCCTCCTGGCGATAAAGTGTCCAGTGTGTATATCCAGTAGTTTTCTCTTTCACACAACCTTTTGTAGCGTTCAGCGGTAGGGAGGGTGGGTGGAATAGACTCAATAACCCACATGCGTATCCTGAAGATGTTTGTCCATGATGTTCTTTAAAATGTCTTGGTACACTATGCTTGTCAATGCCCTTCTCTACAAGGTTACGATGCTCACCAAACCTTTTGCGGAGCAGGCGTATAGTGCGGCCTACGTATAGTAGGCCGCAGGGGCATGTGAGGCAATAGACTACATAATCTGAACCACAATTGAAGAAGTCGAGGATGACATATAGTTTACCCTTATGATGGAAGTCTTTTTGCCTATGTGTAACATGGGCGCATGTGAGGCAGAGGGGCTTCCTACATTGATACATGCCTTTGATGTTAAAGAAGGTTAACGGGGCACTGGCGGTGGGGCGTGCTGTTTTCACTTTGCTTGGTGCTATTTGGGCCTTTATATTCTTAGCCGTCTATAGGTGACCAGTGGTTTATCACTTATGGTGGGTTTTAGATGTGGATCCTCATGCAGAATGGACCAGTGTTTGGTGAAGATCTTTTCCATTTGCTTAAATCTGTTGTGGTATTGTGTCACAAATCTGACGGGATGGGTAGTGTCGTCTGTACTGGTTTGTCTCTTGTCCTTCGCATTTTCACTGAGATAGTATTGGAAGGCATCTTCTATGATGTGGTCTGGGTAACCCTTGTCTTTGAATTTGGCTTTGAGTAGTAGGCCGTGTGTTTCATAGTCCTGTAGGCGCGTGCAATTATGTTTTAGGCAGCAGAACTGGCTTTTTGGGATGTTTTTAACCCATCGTGGGTGATGGCAACTGTTAAAGTGTAGGTAAGAATTCCCTGAGGTGGATTTTGTATAATTCTGGGCGCAGATGGTGTTTTCATAGTGGAAGAGTTCCAGATCCAAAAAGGCCAGTTTGTTATTGTCTGTGACTGATGTAAATGATAGACCCATGGATTTGTTGTTGCAGTGTTGGACGAAGGGTAGGACGGTGGTTTCTGGACCATCCCAGATAATGACCACGTCATCTATGTAGCACCCGTAATAGACTATGTGGGACGCATATGGGTTATTGTTGTGTATATATTGTAGCTGCCAGTAACCCATGGTAGGTGTTTGAATGTAGAAGTCTCCGTGGGATTCAAAATAATTGTGGGTTAGGCAGAATTCTAATATTTCCAGTAAGAATTGGTTCTGACGTGGGTTGAGTGATGGATCATTGTTGAGGTAGTGTCGTACAGCTTGTAAACCAATGTTATGGGGAATGGACGTGTATAGTGAGACCACATCTAGCGAGAGCCAGCGGTATGTGGGTTCCCAGGAGTAGCATGTTCAGAAGGTGGATGCTGTCTTTAATGTAGGAAGGTAGGTTCTGTACTATACCTTGTAGAAAATGATCAATGTAGATAGAGAAGTAGCTGGTTACGCTTTCCATGGCCGCCATTATTGGTCTACCAGGAGGGTGTGTGGGGTCTTTGTGCACCTTCGGAAGGTGGTAAAAGTAGGGCCTTTTGTAAAAGTCGTGTTTAAGAAGTGAGGCTTCGGATGCAGTAACTATACCATGTGCTTGTGCTCGATCTATTAGGTTGTGAGCTTCAATAGAGAATTTGGGTAAGGGATGTTCGGAAAGTTTTTTGCATGTGGATGTGTCAGATAGGAGTCTAGTTGTTTCCAGCATGTAGTCTGCACGGTTCTGGACTACGATACCACCTCCTTTATCTGCGGGCTTAATAACCAGTTGCCTGCTGTTGGTGAGTGATTTAAGAGGCGTGCGTTCTGCTGGGGTTAAGTTAGATGGTGGATTGGAACGTGAGTTGGACATTTGACACATTCGTAGTATATCAGCATATACAACCTGATACAAGGTCTGGACGTAAGGTCCTTTGGCAAATGTGGGATAAAAGATAGATTTTGGTTTGAAATTAGGGTGTAAGATGGGTGGAGAGGTAGGTGGATGTTGAGTTAGAGATTCAATCTGGTCATCAAAGTAGAGATCTTCCAACTGGTCTAGGGCTATGAGTTCTGCGGGTCCTAGGGTGGAGGAGTCTTCTGTAGTAGTACTGCATTCAGCGTGGTCATTAGTAGTATATGGAGTAGTGTTTGGGGTAATGTTTGGGGTACCATTACCTTTCTTAGTGTCTTGAATGTTGAAATATCGTTTGATGGTGATATTTCTAATGAACCTATTGAGATCCAAGAAGAGAGTGAAAGGGTTGGAAGATGCTGTGGGGGCGAAGGTGAGCCCGCGTGCTAGTAGAGATTTTTCAGGCATGGATAAGGTGTGATCAGAGAGGTTGAAGATTTTTACTGTCTGCGCAATTTCTCCCTCCTTTTTGTGTCTGTGTCTCCCCCCTCTCCTGCCTCGTCGGTGAGCTTTCTTTTTGGGCAGGGTTGGGGGGTGATCACTAAAAAAGAGGGGGTAGGGGTGGGAGATATATGTTTATTGGTCGGACTGTAAATGGGGGGTGATGAGATGGCGTGGATACTGGGGTGGTACGCCTCTTAAATCACTCACCAACAACAGGCAACTGGTTATTAAGCCCGCAGATAAAGGAGGTGGTATTGTAGTCCAGAACCGTGCAGATTACATGCTGGAAACAACTAGACTCCTATCTGACACATCCACATACAAAAAACTTTCCGGAGATCCCTTACCCAAATTCTCTATTGAAGCTCACAACCTAATAGATCGAGCACAAGCAGATGGTATAGTTACTGCATCCGAAGCCTCATTTCTTAAACACGACTTTTACAAAAGGCCCTACTTTTACCACCTTCCAAAGGTGCACAAAGACCCCACACACCCTCCTGGTAGACCAATAGTGGCGGCCATGGAAAGCATAACCAGCTACTTCTCTATCTACATTGATCATTTTCTACAAGGTATAGTACAGAACCCACCTTCCTACATTAAATACAGCATCCACCTTCTGAACATGCTACGATACTACTCCTGGGAACCCACATACCGCTGGCTCTCGCTAGATGTGGTCTCACTATACATGTCCATTCCCCATAACATTGGTTTACAAGCTGTACGACACTACCTCAACAATGATCCATTACTCAACCCACGTCAGAACCAATTCTTACTGGAAATATTAGAATTCTGCCTAACCCACAATTATTTTGAATCCCACGGAGACTTCTACATTCAAACACAAGGAACTGCCATGGGGGCCAATTTTGCCCCCAGCTACGCGAACCTTACCATGGGTTACTGGGAGCTACAATATATACACAACAATAACCCATATGCGCCCCACATAGTCTATCACGGGCGCTACATAGATGACGTGGTCATTATCTGGGATGGTCCAGAAACCACCATCCTACCCTTCGTCCAACACTGCAACAACAACTCCATGGGTCTGTCATTTACATCAGTCACAGACAATAACAAACTGGCCTTTTTGGATCTGGAACTCTTCCACTATAAAAACACCATCTGCGCCCAGAATTATACAAAATCCACCTCAGGGAATTCTTACCCACACTTTAACAGTTGCCATCACCCACGATGGGTTAAAAACATCCCAAAAAGCCAGTTCTGCCGCCTAAAACATAATTGCATGCGCCTACAGGACTATGAAACACACGGCCTACTACTCAAAGCCAAATTCAAAGACAAGGGTTACCCACACCACATCATAGAAGATGCCTTCCAATACTATCTCAGTGAAAACGCGAAGGACAAGAGACAAACCAGTACAGACGACACTACCCAACCCGTCAGATTTGTGACACAATACCACAACAGATTTAAGCAAATGGAAAATATCTTCACCAAACACTGGTCCATTCTGCGTGAGGATCCGCAACTAAAACCCACCATAAGTGATAAACCACTGGTCACCTACAGACGGGCTAAGACTATAAAGGCCCAAATAGCACCAAGCAAAGTGAAAACAGCACGCCCCACCGCCAGTGCCCCGTTAACCTTCTTTGACATCAAAGGCATGTATCAATGTAGGAAGCCCCTCTGCCTCACATGCACCCATGTTACGTAGGCAGCACTATACGCCCGCTCCGCAAAAGGTTTGGTGAGCATCGTAACCTTGTAGAGAAGGGCATTGACAAGCATAGTGTACCAAGACATTTTAAAGAACATCATGGACAAACATCTTCAGGGCTACGCGTGTGGGTTATTGAGTCTATTCCACCCACCCTGCCTACCGCTGAACGCTACAAAAGGTTGTGTGAAAGAGAAAACTACTGGATATACACACTGGACACTTTATCGCCAGGAGGCCTCAATGAAGGCATTGAAATTAACATTTTGCTGTGACCCCAACCATATCCCTGCCTCATCACATCATCTCATCTCAATTCACCACGTATTGTTTCATCCATTATCCTACCTGTTGTCTCATTTATTGTTTTATCCATCATCTAGTCACTACCCCATTAACTTACAGTCTACGTGGAACACGTGTATGGGTATACCCGTACACTAGTGTGAGTGTATACCTGTCTCCCACCGATTACCCCTATCCACATAGCCCTATTGTATAACACATACCATTTTTATTTTTATTCCTATTTTTATAATTATTTTTATTTTTATTTAAAAGAAAAATATTTTTAATTTCTTTATTTTTATATATATTATTATTTATACTTTTATTTATTTCCCAGTATTTCTCATAACATTCCTCTCATTCCCAAATACCCGTCTGGAAACACACTCCCCCCCTCCTTTTGTCCCAATCTTACGTTTCATTTAAATGTGTATATATGTGTATGTGTGTGTGAAGGGATCCTTTATAAACGGTTCTTTGTGTTTACACACGTATATACATTGTACATGTTTTATTCCTTTTCCATCATTGCGTCATTTCTTCTCATATATACCACCAATCTCTCCCTATAATTATATACCTATTTAATTATATACCATTTTCTGCATTTTTCTATTCCCTTCCCATATATGTTTACGTGTATATATATATATATATATATATATATATATATATATATATATATATATATATATATATTGTTCCCGTCCACTATGATCAATACAACATTCCTCTTCATATAGACCGCCTTCTCCTTACCCCACGATCCATATACACACATATATGTTCTTACCACAACATGCTCATTTGCACATCTCCTCCCCCCCCCCCCTCCTCACTCCCCACCCCGCCCACTCCCCGTCTCCCTTCACTCCCCTTCCACATTGTGTACACCCCATCTCCATGGTTACCTATGCGCCCAATCATTATACATAGTCCCGCCCTCCTCTCAATTACCTCTCCACCCCTCCCATTGCCTATGGTATAAATTCCCACACTGAATATGGCCACCAGTATAGCCTGATGAAGGAGCACGCATGCTCCGAATGCGAAGCAATGCCCGCCTCACCCCGCTCCCGGAAGTGAAGACGCAGGTCAGCATGGCGCTCCACGGAGGATCCATGACCGACATCCTGGCCGCCCGGAGACTCTGAGGACCCTCGGCCCACCGGAACAGCTACCAGGACCCAGGTCACAGGACTCACATCCCAGGAACCCCCCCCACTGGCCCGTGACACCCACATCCCCCGAGAGCACGCGGATGAAACTACTTTACATGCTGGTTTTTAGCAACTCAAATGTGAGTGTTTTTATCTATTGTAATAAATATTTTTAACATACATGCTGCACTTATAGGGTGCCGTCCTTCTTTCTTTTTTATTTTTCCACTTTAAAGTATAAGTTCACCTTTTTAGAAAAAATTATAAATGCACATATTTTTGCACAAAAAATGTGCATTTATTATTTTTTTCCTGCAGGAACTTGGGGAGCATTACACCCATGATCACTGGATCAGGGGTGCAATGTCAGACTTCTCTAGACAAGCCCTGCAGCTTTCAGTCCGTACCTATATGGGCTGTCAGTTTGAAAGCTGCAGGGCTTGTGATTGAACTTATCAGTGCCCTTGCAGTTTATTTAGAACTACAAGCAGTCTGCTGCAGTGGCTGAAAGTATTTGTAGTTCATTCATTCACAGGAAACTGCTGTGTGGGTGGTGCCCTGCATGGCAGCGCTGTCTTTGATTTGTGACAGCAGGTACGGGGAGAAGACCCTCCGCAAGCTGTCACACTGTGGGGGGGGGGGGGTATCTAAAAAAGCAAAAAATATATATATGTGACATAGTGGTGAATGTTTGAGGCAACTGGTAAGAGGGGCCAGGGGTAAAAAAAAAAAAAAAAACACATACTCACCAATCGATGCAACCAGAGTACCAATTGCTGGATTCCCCCAGGGGCAGCAGCGACAGATGCATGGCATGGGAGCTGAGGGGGAGTGGCTGATCACAACCAGGGGACAATCGGGCAGCAGACATGTCATAGGTGGAAGTAAATGGCTGTAGATGTCTCAGTATATGAATAGGTGAATATGAACTGTAAAACAAATACACATATCAATAAATGCCCAGGAGTGGCAGAGTAGATATAGAGATATAGTACTGTTGTACATGTGAAACCATATACACTAACATAATTGTATGTATCTAGATTGGCAAAGTAGACTGGGATTGTATGTTTGTATGTATAAAAACATATAAAGACTGCCCTGATCCAATGATGGAATGGACATAGAGACCAAGGGTAAGTGTGCAAAATATCAAACCATATCTAGGGATACCAATCCCTAGAAAAAGAAAAAAAGTGTTGATGAAACACGTGTAAAAAAAAAAATATATATATATATATATATATTTTTTTACACGTTTTTCATCAACACTTTTTTCTTTTTCTAGGGAACAATTTGTGAGTATGTTTTTTTTTTTTTTTACCCCTGGCCCCTCTTACTGTTCTCACCTCATTTAACCACTTGACAACTGGGCACTTAAACCCCCTTCCTAACCAGACCAATTTTCAGCTTTCGGTGCTCTCACATTTTGAATGACAATTACTCAGTCATGCAACACTGTACCCATATGAAATTTTTGTCCTTTTTTTCACACAAATAGAGCTTTCTTTTGGTGGTATTTAATCACCGCTGGGTTCTTTATTTTTTGCGCTATAAAAGAAAAAAGACTGAAAATTCGGTAAAAAAATGAAATTTTCTTTGTTTCCGTTATAAAATTTAGCAAATTTAGTAATTTTTCTTCGTAAATTTTGGCCACAATTTATACTGCTACATATCTTTGGTAAAAATAAGTACAAATCGGTGTAAATTATTTGGTCTTTGTGAAAGTTATAGAGTCCAAAAGCTATGGTGCCAATATCTGAAAATTGATCATACCTAAATTACTGACGGACTATCTATATTCTTGAGACCCTAACATGCCAGAAAAGTACAAATACCCCCCAAATGACCCCTTTTTGGAAAGAAGACATTCCAAGGTATTTAGTAAGAGGCAGGGTGAGTTTTTTGAAGTTGTCAATTTTTCCCACGATTCTTTGCAAAATCAAGATTATTTTTTTTCTTTTTTTTTTTTCCACAAAAATGTCATATTAGCAGGTTATTTCTCACACACCGCATATGCATACCACAAATTACACCCCAAAACACATTCTGCTATTACTCCCGAGTATGGCAATACCACATGTGTGAGACTTTTACACAGCGTGGCCACATACAGAGGCCCAACATGCACGGAGCACCTCCAGGCGTTCTGGAGCACCCAGGCCAATTCTGACATTTCTCTCCTAAATGTAAAAATCATCATTTATTTGCTAGAAAATTACATAGAACCCCAAAACATTATATATGTTTTTTTTAGCAAAGACCCTAGAGAATACAATGGTGGTTGTTGCAACTTTTTATCTTGCAAGGTATTTGCGCAGCAATTTTTTGAACGCTTTTTTTGGGGGAAAAAACAGTTTTGTGCTTTAAAAAAAAACAAAAACAGTAAAGTTGGCCCAATGTTTTTGCATAATGTGAAAGATGAAGTTACGCCGAGTAAATAGATACCTAACATGTCATTCTTCAAAATTGCAAAGGCTCGTGGAATAGCGCCAAACTTCGCTACTTAAAAATCCCCATAGGCGACGCTTTAACATTTTTTACTGGTTACATGTTTTGAGTTACAGAGGAGGTCTAGGGCCAAAATGATTTCTCTCGCTCTAACGTTCGCACCGTTACCTCACATGTGTGGTTTGAACACCGTTTTCATATGTGGGCGGGACTTACGTGTGCATTCCCTTCTGCATGCGAGCACACGGACAGGGGCACTTTAAAAATTTTTTTTTTTTTTTTATTGTTCATTTTACTTTATTTATTTTAGTTTGACACTTTTTTCCAAAAAAAAATAATTTTGATCACTTTTATTCCTATTACAAGGAATGTAAACATCCCTTGTAATAGGAATATGGCATGACAGGTCCTCTTTACAGTGAGATATGGGGTCAATAAGACCCCACATCTCACCTCTAGGCTGGGAAGCCTGAAATAAAAAAAAAAAAAAAAAAAAACGATCCTGGCTTCGATCGTAGTGGTGAGGCGGTAGAAGCACCGGAGGGCGGCGGGAAGGGGGGGGAGGTCCCCTCTCGCCTCCCATAAGAACGATCAAGCAGTGGAATAGCCGCTATGATCATTCCTATGGTGTAGGGAATCGCCGGCTGAAAAAGATGATATCTGAATGATGCCTGTAGCTGCACCCATCATTCAGATATCCCCACACAAAGTCAAGGACGTCGTATGATGGCCGGCGGGCAGGAAGTGGTTAAAACACATTTTTTTTTAACACAAAGTTGTCCAGTTATACAATATTTCGAACACATAACATGTACATACCAAAAATGACACCCCGAAATAGATTCACCTACTCCCCCTGAGTACGGCAATACCCCATGTGTGAGACTTCCACAGCCTGGCCACATACAGAGGCCGAGTACAGCTGAATATGGCCGAGCATGGCTGCGCATGGCAGGGTATGGCTGCGCATGGCAGGGTATCGCCGAGTATGGCTGGGTATTGCGGGGTGTTGCAGAGTATTGCGGGGTGTTGCAGAGTATTGCGGGGTGTTGCGGGGTGTTGCAGAGTATTGCGGGGTGTTGCGGAGTATTGCAGAGTATTGCGGGGTGTTGTGGAGTAGTGCAGAGTATTGCAGAGTATTGCGGGGTGTTGTGGAGTAGTGCAGAGTATTGCGGGGTATTGCAGGGTATTGAAGAGTATTGTGGGGTTTTGCGGAGTATTGTGGGGTGTTGCGGAGTATTGTGGGGTGTTGCGGAGTATTGTGGGGTATTGCAGAGTATTGTGGGGTGTTGCGGGGTGTTGCGGAGTATTGTGGGGTATTGCGGGGTATTGTGGGGTATTGCTGTTTATTGTGGGGTATTGCGGGGTATTGTGGGGTATTGTGGAGTGTTACAGAGTAGTGCGGGGTATTGTGGGGTATTGTGGGGTGTTGCAGAGTAGTGCGGGGTATTGCGGGGTATTGTGGGGTGTTGCAGAGTAGTGCGGGGTATTGCGGGGTATTGTGGGGTGTTGCAGAGTAGTGGGGGGTATTGCGGGGTATTGTGGGGTGTTGCAGAGTAGTGCGGGGTATTGCGGGGTATTGTGGGGTGTTGCAGAGTAGTGCGGGGTATTGCGGGGTATTGTAGAGTAGTGCAGAGTATTGTGGGGTATTATAGTATGGAGGGATGGCTGAGCATGGAGGGATGGATGGCTGGATGTGACTGTATTTGTCACAGAGCAGCGTTGTGGGCACTACAGATGCAGCCCACAACGCTGCTACCATCCGATCCCTCCCCCGCTCCTCCCCTTCTGTACCGATCGGTACACAGAGGGGAGGGAGGAACCGGCGTCATGACATGACGCCGGTTTGTTTACATGTGATCGCTCCGTCATTTGACGGAGCGATCACATGGTAAACGGCCGCGATTAGCGGCCGTTCACCGTGATCCGTGATGCGCCGGGTCCTCTGGACCCGGGGGTCACGGAAGTTCTCGGGTGCGCGCCCCAGGGGGCGCGCGAGAGCAGTATTCTGGGAGGACGTCCAGGGACGTCCTCCCAGGATAAGCCGACCGCGCTGTGGCCGTCTTTCGGCTATGGCCCGGTCGGTATGTGGTTAAAGTCCCAGGGCGACTTCTTGTATATAGGAGCTGGAACATGTTACATGTTACAAAACGTGAACTTATCCTTTAGCCTTTCGTTGCCAGAGCCATTTTTGCGTTTTTTTGGACACATGTTTAATAAATAATTTTAGGCCTGAAGATTACACAAAACCCACAAACATTCTATATTTTCTGAAAGCAGACACCCTAGAGAAAAAAATAGTTGTAGTTTCAATTTTTATGTCACATGTTATTTTTGCAAATGTCTAGGAAACCCCAAATTTCATTAAAAAAAAAGTGGTAGAAAATGGGGGAATAAAGCAAGGAATTTGAAGAAGGACATAAGTAGCAGTGGGCATGCATTGTGGAAGATATAGATAGGTTGAAGAGACAGGGAACGTGACAATGAAAATAGAAGGCATAAAGTAGGGAATGTGAAGAGAGAAATAAAACATCCTAATCTGGTATGATAGTTTTAATGTCACATGTCCTGTCATATGATATGGCACACATAAACCCAGTTCCTTTTGAAAGATTTTACTTATAGACTTATTTATACAATAACAAGTCAGAAATGTGGATCAAGATTACTGTTTAGGAGTCTACTTGCAGTTTTCCTAACCTTTGTGTTGGGGGATTACAGTGCAGATATTGTCAGCAGTGGCTGCCATATTTCTATCCCGACAAATGCCTTTTATAATACATTACAAAAGCATCAGAAGAAAAAATGTACTTTAATGTTATTATCTCAGCATCTTGCCTTGCAGTATCCCAGTTGTCTGAAATATGGAGATATACTTTGAAATGTGATACAGTTTAGTGGTATATGGCATAGGTTCTTTATCATTTGAAAACGTATTTATTTAGAAAGTGCAAGTAAGCCCGCACTGTCCAAAACATTTCAGGCTTTTTGACCTTAACCTCAAATGTATTTAGTATAAATTTTAAACCCCTTCCTCAGACATTTCATACCAGCAACCACCTACCTGGCTTCAGAGTTAAATGGGTTAAATCCAAGTGTTGATACCCATCAATAATTAATGCTTGACTAGCTGCCAAAAAGTTCTTCTCAACCTGTTCACCACATCTCTGTAAAATTGTCATTTGGCTACACCGTTTAAAAAGCAATTATCACATTATATGCAAGATATAACCATTAATAATTTATACATTGTTCAGTTAAAAACAAATACATTAATTGATAATATTCTTTTAAAGACACTTCATATATACCCACGTGTACAGGCAATATAATAAAATATACACAAGGAGACGTTTATGCTTCAGAGTTCATAATTAAATGCTTTATTTTGGCTCTGATTTGCTAAGAGGATCCCAGAATAGACTGTGAATTAGTATGCATGATGGAAATAAAATGGCCTTCCCAGATCTACAGCTGCAAATGACAAATGACAGTCCCACAGCTCCGACAAAATAAAAATGTGATATAATAATCTAAAATCATATAAATTCTCCTTTTAAGATTTCACCAAGTACAAATTGGAATTAGGTTTCATGAAAGCATGACTACATGAGGTCTTTTGCTATGATGGTGACCTTCTTTGATCTCTTCAGAGTCATATAAACTGTTCATGAAAACACTGCACAGAGTGGTACATACTGATAGCCACACTCACCCTGAATGTCCTCTTTTATCGCTAGGTAACAACATGCGCCCCTATTCTTCGTAGAACAGTTTCATTGGCTTTATTCCAACCTGTATCATGTTTTTTATTTAGTAAGGTAGCTAATATTTATAATTGTATTATTTTAAGATTGAACAAATCTCCAGTTCATCTGGGCCATTTACTGTACATTTGGGTAGTGAGTTAATTAATGCACATGCGCTAGCCCGAGGTATGCCACATGTTAGTAGTGCAGGGTTTAGTATTGCTTTTTTTAATTTTAATTAACTGCAGGTCTTTTATTTTGAGAGATCTGACAATGTATTCCTGTAAAAGGTATACATTCTCTTCTGGTCTGCTGCTCCTCTGCTGAACAGCAGGTCCCGTGCCACCATCTTCCTCCCTCATATTATCGGGAGCTCTCTGGGTTCTTACAGCTGTCCCTCTGATGGTCAGGCACTGGTGGGCCCCCTGATGACGTGGATGCCTCTTCCTGAGCTGAGTGGAAGCTCCATGCAGCCTCCTGGCATATGCAAGGTCAACGAAGGGCAAGCAGGGCAACAAAAAATTTAAAGAAAAAAAAGTAAAAAGAAAGGTGTTTATTTAAAAAAGTGTGCTTTTTGCTGGCTGTGGAGGGGGGACGACTGGAATGGAGGAAAGTAAAATACCTGAGTGTAGGTCCGCTTTGACTTTTAAAGGTATTCTTAATAAGTCAAAGTTGTACTTGGCAGTAGCCCATAACCACCAAGTGGAATTCATTTTTGTTTGACTTGAGATTAGCAAACTGAAATACGGTTGTCGGTGATGGGGCATGACACTTTGGCCTTTGCATCCTTTAATGCATACGGTGCGCCTGGCCGGGGTGGTGCTATTTTTTTATTCATATTTTTTCACATTCTTTTTTCTAAATCCTAGGTCCTTTTTAAATGAATACAGATTAAATAACGTTTGTGTTTCATGGATAAAAAATGTAAAAGCATAACCCCTGGCAGCTATAAAAAAACAACCTTTACTTATTATATGTATTACTTCAAAAAGCCACACATGTATTTTAAACATTTCTACAATAATTAGCTGAAATGTTTGTTTATATTAACTATCCATAGGGGTTCTGCCAAGGTTGGATTGGCACTACTCCAAATTTAGTGGGTAGCTATTCTGTAGCTAGCTTGTGCTCTGATTGATGTTGTTTTCGGCATTTGTTGGGCTTCCCCTAAACTTAAAATGATTGTAAACAATCACCTTGTAAAACAACCCATTCAGTTTAAAATAGAAATGAAAAGCAAAACATTTTTGTATAGATATAAAAACGTTATAAATACCTTTTTCCCTTTTCTATAAGTGATCACATACCCTCTGTTCTCAGCTGCATAAGAGCTGGGGGAAGAGAAGCAGCAGAACACTGAGCTTGCCAGTGAATGGCGGTGCAGCGCGGGGGGGGGGTGGGGGGTGGGTGTTAGGGCAAGTCTGATCATTGCAGGAGAGCATATTGAAATCTCAGCATAGCTAGAGAACTGACCACGTCCTGCTTAGTGTGGTCAGTTTTTAATAGGAAAGCAAGGGGACTAGCAGGGAATTCACATAAAGGAAGCAATACAAAGAGGACAGGACACTTTCTCATGCAAGTACAGGGTACAGCAGGCACATATCAGTAATATGAAGTGTTGGGGCAACAAACGCCTTAAGGCAGCGTTTACTTTTGCCTGTTGTTGAGGAATGTTATCGAGCACATAGAGTGAAAAGATACAATGGTATGGTCATGAATATTTATTTAATTGCAAACAATGTGGACTGTGGGAAGAAAATATTGCATAAACACTTTTAGAAGTGTTTTTGCTTCCCAGGCTTTGCATGAAGAGGGTGTGAGTCCAAGGACCTAGTTCCTTCAAGGCTTTGCCTGAAGAGGAGGTCCAATGTGAGGGGCCATTTTGTCTCTTAGAACTGTTGCCTGCTGAGGCCTCATCAGCTTCAGAATCCAGTCCTAGGAAATTGGAAATCAGCCTATACTGGATGTTAGGAAGGCATACTTCCCAGCCATCCCAGATTACATGGGGCTGTTCCATGAATTTCAACCAAATCCTGGCATCCATGTCTTGGCACTTGGTTCCACTAATTGTCCTCACAGCACTGAGCAGGGGCTCCGCTAGCTCTTGGCACCCAGGGAGTGTGCCCCACACCTCCTACAAGGTGCTTTGGCTCCCTGGCGCCATGATTACCGAACACTGAAGCAGCTGATATCTCTCCCTGTTGGCTGCTTTTCACAGCAGAAAACATCCGGGCCAAGGGAAGCTTCCCCTAGCCTCCTCCTCAGCTCCTATGTGTTAGATGTAGCACCCTCCTAGATAGGTGCTAGGTTTAGATAGCTTGAGTTAGTATATGTTTTGATAGGTAAATTTAGTTGCCACAGTTTAGCCAGTGTAGCTGTGATTGTTTGTTAGGTAAAACGCATAGTTTGCTCACTGTACTCAGTGCAGCTGCATTCTGCAAGTCAGGTCTGCTCGGTGTGTTCAATTTCTTTCAGTTTGATAGCTTCCTCTGCATCCAAAGAGCTTGAGAGGTTTCTAGATGATAGGTGTGGAGCCATGCAGATGGCAGCATGATTATTGATACAGCCCTCGCCAATCCCAGAGAGGCAGGCTCTGATGGAATGCTGGGAGACTATATATATTCTGTGAGGACATTTTCCTGGAGAGGATTAGTCCAGCCAGGAGGCAATGCTGCCCTTCCAGCAATGCTGCTGTCATGAGGCCTCAGGTGGGTGACCTGAGGGCCTAGAATGCCAAGACCCTGGAGACCCTGGAGCTAGAAAGAAAGCTGACTGAGGGGGGCTGTCTGCTGAAGATCTAGTCTGGTATCACTGGAGTAGGGTGTCGCTTGGAAGTTAAAAGGAGTCAACCAGCTGTCCTTGGGCCTAGTGTGAGTACAGACGCTTCAGAAAGATCTTGGGGACCTTTGTGCTTTTGCCACCCCTCCTCTGGTGCTAGAGAGTCAGCTGTGGGTCTAGTTAAAGGGGACACGGCTAGTGTACTGAAGAGCCTTGTCCATCTAATCTTCTTCTTGAAGGGACTCTGCTCTAGGAGGAGTTTACAGCTAACTACTACTACCTTAAAGCTGAAGCCTACTGTTTGCTACAAGCTCGGAATTTAATATAGCTTGTTCTGAAAGAATACCCAAGTCCTGTTCTTGTTTTTGGAGTATCCCACCTCATTCCCTTAACCCTATCCAAGTTCTCCTAAAAATAAAACCAACAAAAACAACACCCCTAGACTGATCTTAGGAGAATCATGTGAATGAGCCTGTGTGCCTGGCTGTGGGGTAAAGCTTGTGGGGAAGACCTGGACAGTGTTCCAGCGGCTCCTATGGGAGTGGCGCTACACACATGACACAACATGAGGGGAATCCTGGGAAGAAGGGCATTCCCAGGATCGAGACACACTGTATATGAGGGTGATTTTTACTGGGGGGGGGGGGCACACAAATCTGGGTGGGAAGGTCTATGCAGGGGAAAATAGGGGAAGTGTGAAAAGAGAGGGGGTAGTGTGTGCAGAGGAAAATAGGGGTAATTTATACAGGAGTGCAATGTGTTTAAAAAGGGGGGCATTGTGTAGAGAGTGCAGGACAAAGCGTACAAGGGGTGAATTTAATTTGGGATAATTCCTGGTTTGTGTTTATTTGTTGATTCTAATAAGACTATTAGACCACACCCACTAGTTTGCATATTTTCACCACACCCACTTTTTAGCTGGTCAACATCTCACTGTATTGTCCCTTATTCTCAAATTCTGAAGTTGGAAAGTTTGAGGAAAGTGGCTAGAAAAGGGGAACACCTTCAGAAAGCTTACATAGTCAATTGCTGGTTTCAGCTTAAGGAGACTTCATGAAGGATAGCTGATCTCAGTCTAAAGACACACCCTTGGCCCATGAGAGAGGCTGAAGTTATTTCTATATGAGCAGATGAATTGTTTTGCTGTTTTGATATCCTGTAAACCCTACCCCTCTTCCTCTTGACACCAAGCCAATAAAACCTGCAAGCAAAGAGTGTGGATGTCATTTAGTTCCCACTGGTGGATCGGTGAGTGATCTGGGCCAGTTGTAGGTCAGATCACCATCAGTAAGCGTGGAAGGGCCCATTAATCGCATTGGCTCCTTAGGGGTCATCACTACATAGCCATAATCTTCTGCACAAATGTATCCTCTGGTTTTCTGTGCAATTCAGTGGGGTTAATTTACTAAAGGCAGGTGGAATGTTAATTTATCAAAGTGATGGTAAAGCTGATTTACTAAACGAGTTGAAAATCTTCACTGACTAAATGAGTGAAGAATTACTTCAATTATCCAATTTAAAGTGATTTCCTATTTATTTATGTTATCTACACATGATTGGTTATTTAAAGTGAACTCAGCTACAATATATTGAGTGAAGAGTCACAAGTCCTTAGTAAATCAACTCCACTGTGCTCATCAAATTTTGTGCAAAGCAAATTCCTATTGTGCAATACAAAATGGATTCTTATTGGTTCCCATGGGTTACTGTGCTTGTCATTGAACGCAGCTAATAGTGGGGCAGTGGTGTGTAAACAACAAAATTATTGCAACAAGATTACAAATATATTGGCAAGTATACAGTTTAAATACAATTGTTTCAATTTTGTGTTGAGATGCTTTTTACAGAAAGATGTTTTTCTGTAAAATAAAATAATTATATCTAATAAATACAGTATTAGATCAGGAAATGTACAGACATTTTAACATGTACCTGTGCTAACAAACACAATTTAAATTTGAACAAAGTTGTGAACAGCAGACATGATTTTGACTGATCATATCTTCATTATGGTAAAATGGCTTTTTCCAGACTTTGAAGAAATTCCTATATTTGTATTGCCACCACAGGTTTACTTAAATCTGACAAATTTCACTAAGTTTACTATACGCAACTCTGTCATGTCTATATCTAGCTCTGGGTAGGCAGACAGTAACATTGAATCTGGCAAATATACAGTGGCAGGAATAATTCTCTAACATAACTGCATACTTTCCAATTTGGGAATCTGAGAAAGAGGGACACCTTGGGGCGGAGAAGACGTGCGGTCTGTGCTGCACTATAAATTGGCATGGCTAAATTGAACTGAATATTGGGGCTAGTTTACAGGACAGTCGGCACGGTATGCAGTACGTTTACCCACAAAATACTCCATATTTACAATGCTATGAGTGAAAGCCTCACTTACATAAACCTAAAGGATATATATATATATATATATATATATATATATAATATATAAAGTTGAAGCCCTATGGCCGATACGGATGTGAACAACATAGACTTACCATAAGACTTACAACATTAAATGGACCTGAAGTGTGCCGTGGTCTGATGGACGGTGTACCAAAATAAGGGGGCATACCCAAGATAAGAAATTCATATTTTGTGAAGAGAAATGAATTTGAGAAATGCCCTGAAAAGGGGATGGGAGGGTGGGTATCGCGCACAGGAAACCGACAAAGACCACAGGCGAGCGGGCTAGTTAAATACCCCCCGGGCTCCTCCCATAAATTCAGGCCACCATACTGGCCTTCTTACACTATATATATATATATATATATATATATATATATATATATATATATACACACACACACATATACATACATACACATACAGTATATACAAAGAGCTAACACTTTATCTGAGCCTACCTTAACCACTTTACTACTGGAGAAATATTTCAATTCTTTTTGGGTACTTTGGGTGGTTTCCCAGCTGCATACAGTTTTAAAGCTTGACATATTTGGTAACTATTTACTCGATACAACCCTATCCTTTATACTTTACCAACAATTGGGTATCATATTGTGTTTGTGCGCACTAAGAGTCATTATAGTGTACAACCATGGCCAAAAGTTTTGAGAATTACACAAATAATAATTTCCACAAAGTGTGCTGCTTCAGTGTTTTATTGTCAATTACATGAGTTTTTTTTTGCAAAGAGTCAATGTTTGCAGTGTTGAACCTTTTTTTTCAAGACCTCTGCAATTCGTCCTTGCTTGTTGTGCCAAACAACTTCTGGGCCACACCCTGACTGATGGCAACCCATTCTTGCATAATCAATGCTTGGAGTTTGTCATAATTTGTGGGTTTTTTTTGTTTACCCGCCTCTTGAGGATTGACCATGGGATTAAGGTATGGAGAGTTTCCTGGCCTCGGACCCAAAATTTCCATGTTTTTTTCCCCAAGCCACTTAGGTATCACTTTTGCCTTATGGCACAGTGCTCCATTATGCTGGAAAAGACATTGTTCATCACCAAACTGTTCTTGGAAGGCTGGGAGAAGTTGCTCTCAGAGGAAGTTTTTGTGAGTGAGCCCACTCCCTTGGCTGAGAAGCAACCCCATACATGAATGGTCTCAGGATCCTTTACTGTTGGCATAACACAGGACTGATGGTAAAGCTCACCTTTTTTTTTTTACAAGGTTTTTTCTGGATGCCCCAAAAAATCAGAAAGGGGATTCATCAGAGAAAATTACTTCAGTCCTCAGCAGTCCAATCTCTGTACCTTTTGCAGAATATCAGTCTGTCCCTGATATTTTTCCTGGAGAGAAGTGGCTTCTTTGCTGCCCTTCTTGAAACAAGGCCATCCTCCAAAAGTCTTTGCTTCACTGTGTGTGCAGATGCACTCACACCCACCTGCTGCCATTCCTGAGCAAGCTCTGCACTGGTGGTGCCCCGATCCCGCAGCTGAATCAACTGTAGGAGACGGTCCTGGCGCTTGCTGGACTTTCTTGGGTGCCCTGATCCCTTCTTCACTAATGCAGTGGAAATGTTTTTTAATGGGATTAAGTTAATTTTTATGGCAAAGAGGGATTTTGCAATTAATTGCAACTCATCTGATCACTCTTCATAACATTCTGCAGTATATGCAAGTTGCCATCGCAAAAACTGAGGCAGCAGACTTTGTGAAAATTAATATGTGTGTCATTCTCAAAACTTTTGGCTACGGCTGTATTGTTTCCTGAAAAAACATATACAAATATTGTGCCACATGAAAAAAAAAAAATACAATTGCCATCATTTCATTTTACAGGGCCTCTGTTTTTTAAACGATATGATGCTGAATCTGTGAGTTTGTTTTAACCTCTTTTCTACAAGGAAATGTACAAATGTACTTTAATAGATAGGTGGTTAAAGAAGAACATAATTAGTTGCAAACTATACAGCAACACGCAACCGTTGAGAAAATAGCCACGTTGGTCAGGTCTATGTAACACACAACTTAGCGTATATACAGTAGATTTTAGTGGTCAGGTCTATGTAATATATTACAAAGAGCTTACAGTGTAGCAATCAGGATAATGTAATGTGCAACACAGTGTACAGAGTGCAGTCATAAGGAGTACACATCATAGGGTCCGGTGCAACTCGTTCACACTTGCATTACCCTCTGAAAAGTAATTGGTGGTGGATTGCTTTTTAAAGGGTTTTTGACAGGTAGCTGGGAGACCACTTCAACACCTATTTTAACCCTGTAAAGCCAGCACCATTGTGGTGCAACTGCATGTATTGCAGGGAGGCTGTGCAATGGTCCCATTGACTTTAATTGGTCATATTTGGTGGAGATAGATTGGCTACAGGCACACTCTAAAACATCCAAAGGTTGTTCACACCATAATGGCGAACTCTAGCAAGCTTTTGTTTTGCGCATTCCTGCAGGATTTCAGCAGCCCATTAATTTCAATGGGCTGCCAAACACGCGGCAATGTGCAAATAGTAGTGCAAGTGCGATTTTTAAAATTTCGCCACACTAAAGCTAAAGGTACTGTGGTATATGCATTTGCCATATGTGTGGGTGTGGCATTAAGATTTAATGGTACCCATTGGCACCCTCAAAAGACAGCACATCTGGTGTGAACAACCCCTCAAAGTTATTGCTTATTTATTTATTCAGTTACCTGTAAACAAAGCCCGCAAAGTCCCCGCTGGTGGTCACGTCCATCTTCACTCCTCTTCCTTCTGGGGTCGTGGACTCCGTCTCTGTGACTGGCTGGAGTCGCATGACGGTCACGGCATGGCCCTTTAGAAATGTCACGATCATGCCCTTTCTTCAGTGCGCATATGCCGATGACGTCGGTGCAAGCGTATATGGTAAATATCTCCTAAACCGTGCAGGTTTAGGAGATATTTCCAGTACTTACAGGTAAGCCTTATTTTAGGCTTACCTGTAGGTAAAAGTGATGTGTAATGCCGCGTACACACGAGCGGACTTTACGGCGGACTTTGCCCGGCGGACTTTTCGTCGGACTTTGTTTGCTCCTTGCGCCGGACTTAAAAACGGACGGACTTGGCCACACACGGTCACTGCAAAAGTCCGCTGGTTTTGAACGCGGTGACGTATAGCACGTACGACGGGACTAGAAAAAGGAAGTCCAAGCCCCACTCCTGCACCCTTTGGGCTCCTTCTGCTAATCTCGTGTTTATCTCGTGTTAGTAGAAGTTTGGTTAGAGACGATTCGCGCTTTTCACACTTCAGCTTATTTCGTTCGTTTTCTGCGGTTCAGTTTGTGCTTGTGAGGTTTGTATCTGCTTTTCAGTGCGTGTTGGTCAGTTCGTAACCTGCCTTGCAGGCCGTTCTGCTCCGCTCGTTCCTGATTTTCAGGTCGTTCTTCATAGGCCTTGCTGTTCTTCAGTGCGTTTGTTATAAGTTTGTTAGTTTGAGCAGCCGACCGTTTTGAAGCCATGTCGAGTGGACGTTCTCGTTCTCGAGTTCGTGCTGTGTGGGGACTTGGTGTTGGGGTTAATACTTTGACCCGAGTCCAGTCCATGAACAGGGTGAGGAGGAGTTCATGGACCAAGAATTGGTTGCGCCAGCGTGACCAGTTCTGTCATATGCCTTTGCTCCGTGAGCTCCGTGAGAATAATCCTGATGATTTCAGGAATTTTCTCAGGATGACGGACCCCATCTTTGAGCATCTTTTGGCTATGCTGACCCCCTATATCAGCAGGCAGGATACCTGCATGAGGCAAGCCATCAGTGCGGAGCAGAGGCTAGTTGCCACGTTACGTTACTTGGCGACAGGGAGAAGTCTTCAGGACTTAAAGTTCTCGACAGGCATCTCCCCCCAGGCTCTGGGGATCATAATCCCAGAGACCTGTTCTGCTATTATTCAGGTCCTGCAGAAGGAATATATGAAGGTAAGTTTTATCCTTTAACATTACATGATATGTATTAACTGTTTTTTGATGTATTGTAGAACTGTCCTCTTTACCTAATTGCCATGCTTTCAATCTGCTGTGAATGTCCCCTTTATCTTTGTGCATGCCTATTTTAATCATTTATTGCCCTACATGCATAATTTCTTTCATTAACCTCCCCACCATGCAATGCTGGGTCCATTTTTATCTCTAGCCTATAGTCCATTGAACAATGTATATTGTCTGCTCCATTGTCTTGTTTGTCCCTCCCCCACCCCACAAATGTTTCAGCCAGTCAGGTGTGTTTGTTAACCTAATTAGAACCCCTCCCCCACCCCACAAATGTTTCAGCCAGTCAGGTGTGTTTGTTAACCTAATTTGAACCCCTCCCCCACCCCACAAATGTTTCAGCCAGTCAGGTGTGTTTGTTAACCTAATTAGAACCCCTCCCCCACCCCACAAATGTTTCAGCCAGTCAGGTGTGTTTGTTAACCTAATTAGAACCCCTCCCCCACCCCACAAATGTTTCAGCCAGTCAGGTGTGTTTGTTAACCTAATTAGAACCCCTCCCCCACCCCACAAATGTTTCAGCCAGTCAGGTGTGTTTGTTAACCTAATTAGAACCCCTCCCCCACCCCACAAATGTTTCAGCCAGTCAGGTGTGTTTGTTAACCTAATTAGAACCCCTCCCCCACCCCACAAATGTTTCAGCCAGTCAGGTGTGTTTGTTAACCTAATTTGAACCCCTCCCCCACCCCACAAATGTTTCAGCCAGTCAGGTGTGTTTGTTAACCTAATTAGAACCCCTCCCCCACCCCACAAATGTTTCAGCCAGTCAGGTGTGTTTGTTAACCTAATTAGAACCCCTCCCCCACCCCACAAATGTTTCAGCCAGTCAGGTGTGTTTGTTAACCTAATTAGAACCCCTCCCCCACCCCACAAATGTTTCAGCCAGTCAGGTGTGTTTGTTAACCTAATTAGAACCCCTCCCCCACCCCACAAATGTTTCAGCCAGTCAGGTGTGTTTGTTAACCTAATTAGAACCCCTCCCCCCACATTCAAATGTATCAATGGGCCATCATAGGGGGTGAGTAATCTTATAAGTGTGCCTTATGTTTTTCAACATTTCAATTACAAACACACATATTCATAATATTTGACTGCTGTTGTTTAGTAATGTTTTGGTGTAATCTGATATACAATTTTTTTATTAAAGTCCTTATCTTATTTTTTTTACACTCCACAGTTTCCTTCAAGTCCACAGGAATGGCAGACTGTGGCCTCCCAGTTCGCTGACCGTTGGGACTTTCCCAACTGTGTAGGGGCGATTGACGGGAAGCACGTCCGGATTGTGCCACCACCGCATTCGGGGTCATATTTCTTTAACTACAAGGGGTTCCATAGTGTAGTTTTGATGGCGGTGGTCTCGGCACATTTGGAGTTTATGTTTGTGGATGTGGGGAAGAACGGCCGGAGGTCTGATGGAGGAGTCTTTGCACAGACCGAGCTGTGCCATCGTCTCCAGACCGGTGGCCTGGAATTGCCACCTGATGACGAGAATGTGGATGGACTCCCCTCAGTTTTTATTGCTGATGAAGCATTTGCTCTCTGTGAGAACTTGATGAGGCCGTTCCCCCAAAGGACACTCACCCCTGAGAGGAGGGTATTTAATTATCGGCTGGCCAGAGCAAGAAGGGTTGTGGAGAATGCCTTTGGTATTCTGGCCAGCCGGTTCCGTATCTTTCTTACGGCTATTAATTTGGCGGACTATAAAATCAACCACGTCATCCTTGCTTGCTGCATCTTGCATAACTTTTTAAGGAGACATTCAGCTACCTATCTATCCTCTGTTGGGCCTGAGGCCAGACTGGAAGAGGCTAGCACTTTGAC
Source organism: Aquarana catesbeiana (assembly GCF_042186555.1). Lineage (NCBI taxonomy): Eukaryota > Metazoa > Chordata > Amphibia > Anura > Ranidae > Aquarana > Aquarana catesbeiana. The sequence continues at coordinate 820,633,413 of NC_133324.1, read as the reverse complement.
AGGCCTAGAAATTGGCCGTATTGGCTTGGCCCCCCGAACCGCACGTCAAGTGCGTGACCGTTATGTCAATTATTTTAATGGTCGGGGGGCCATTGCTATTCAGCAACAGCTATAATTTTTTTTAAAAAATAAAAACGAAAATTTGTTTATCTAAATATCTTGTTTTTATTGTTGTTTACCTTTAAGTTATGTCTGTCTCCTAGTGCACTTGTAGTAGTGTCAAGTGCATTTAGCTTTAGTTAATCAGGCCCACAAAAACAAACCCCAAATGTTGACTTCAAGAAACAGCCACACACATTGTATAGGGAAAAAAATTTTACTTGGTGCACATTGAAAGGTGCATTTTGTATCATATTTTTGTAAATTTTTGGTTCTTTTTATTTTGTAAAAAAATATTTTACGTTGTGTAAAAAAATTAGCTTTTACTAAATTATTCAAGCCATTTTTTATAAAATATATAGACCTTTATCTCCAAACATTTACATACACAACAGTGTTTTTAGAAACAAAACTTACAATACATTAAAACTTACAAAGTTCAATATTTTGAGAACGGTGCATGTAATGTCACCCTTGCAGAAATTGCTCATTTAGAAGATGCTCAAAATTGAGCTTTACTAAAGGGTCAAGTCAACATGTGCTATCTCCTATCATGGGAGAGCAATGTACGTGTTTTGTGTGTGCAATCCCATTTTTGGTTCCTCTCACCACCAAAGAATTTTCAGGATGAAGGGTTTGCAAACACAAAACAAGTACATTGCTAACCCATGATGGAAGATAGCACATGATGACACACCGTGTGCATCACACAATGAAAATTTGGGTATACCCCAAAACTTTAAAAAAACTTGTTTTTAACGAAATAACTTCCCAAGGAAATGAAGAACATGATTGATGTTTTTAGGCCAAACGTGATTATATTCGGCCCAAAACATCAATCATGTTCTTCATTTCCTGTTGCATGGAGTCCAGGCGAAGTTTCATGCTGTGAATTTGTTCACGCATTTGATCTATGTGGCCATTCCACAGCATAATCTGGCCTATTAGTCTTTGCGCACTGTCTGTGGTGAAGTGCTCTGCCGCTTGGCCTTCCACAACCAGAAACTCACCTAAAACGAGTGAATAAAAACAATATGCACGCCAAAATACAGTAACTCAAGCTGGGGTGTCAGTCACTCACTTGGTGGGCTTGAAACCTCGCACACTTCCTCCACCTCTCCTTCCTCAAGGTCGTCGGGTGGGCGTGGTCTTGGGCTGGGGCTTGGGGTATCTTGGGCCTCAGGCTGGTGACTTGGGGGGGTCCTGAGATCCTTGGACTGTTGTCTGAGTCTTTTCTCCCCTATGAGATTAGAAAAAAAGGTAAAGTTAAAACACACTGATCTTTTAGGTTTTAATAAAGAAAGTAAAATGTTGTTTATGATTTTTTTGCCAATTTTGCATCATAATAAATGTTGAAGACAGGATGAACATTACCTCTGAACAACAATTAGAAAGAATGCATATTTTTGGGCAAGTTTCACAGATGCTGACACCTCAATGATCTCCTATGTGTATTACCCCTCAAACATTTAGTTATGGTCACATAGTACACTAGAAAATTCATTTCCTTAGCAAAATGCGGGGGAATGCTGAATAGCTAAATGGCTAAAATGGCCGCCATCAAAACTGCCCCATCATATTCCTATATTATAAATCAGTACATGGTGTGTCTGTCCCCTCCCCCCGGGCTCTGTAATCAGAGCTGAGATGCTCCGGCCACCTCCCCCCCTGTGTATAACAGAAGCTTTGGTAACCATGGCAACAAAACAAACACAGTACACTCTGATTAATGTCTAAAATTACACGAAATGACCTCTAAACAAAAAGCTTTTTCTCCAAAAATTATAAAAAGATCAAACTGAAAAGATATAGCCAGATAGCTGAATATTTAGTGAACATTGTAAAGTTTGTTTGGTGTCTCTAGGTGAAAGTATGAAGGAGCTGAAACTTTGGGGAGCGGAAGAAGAATTTGAGGATTTCAAGCATGCTCCCATTGAATTCAATGTTTAAAAAAGTGAAAAAAAAAAGATTATTTAATAAAGTATAAATGGTAGTAAAAAAGTTGAAAATGACCACACATCAGCTAAAAGAGACGAACATTTTAATAGTTGAATGGTTTTAATAGCTGAAAGTATGCAGAAGTTACGCAGAGCCAAAAAACGTACGTAATAATATTCCAATTCAATATTTCAAAAAATAAAATCGAAGAACAATAGTGGGACTGCTAAATCATTCCCACTAACTATAGTGCTCGTGAGTCCAGATGTGGAAACAGCTGCTGTGTCCTGTCCCTACATTACACTGAATCATTTTTGATGAAGCATTATATTTTCAAACACATCTACACCACATCAACTCATTGTGGGAATTCGCCAAATTATCAAGCCATAAATGTATGTCCAACCCTGTCCCATCGTATTTGGCGAAAAAAATAACGTCACTTTATAAAGTATCCGATCTATTCCAAAGAACGGTATTTACGAACGATGCAGAAAAACCGCCAAAAATAAGGATCAGCATGCAAGTTCTGTATCTCAATAGTAAAACACAAGTACTTACTTTTTTTCAGCAGCTTCTTTATTCGCCAATATTGTTCTGGCTCCCGACTTTTGATGTCAGACCACCGCTTCCGCAATTGTTCTTTCGAACGTTTTGTACCAAATTTATCTTCCAGAGCGGTGACAACTGAGGACATTATTTTGTCCTTTCTCAGATTGGGTCGTGTGTACGGTCCTTTTTTGCCATCGTAGTCCTCCCTTCTTAATATGGACACCATCTCCACCATCTCTTCAAAAGCCATGTTGGTGGCCTTATATCTCCTCCGGGATGTGGATGTTTGGGGCTCCGGGCTTTCCTCCGCGCTACTTCCACTTAATCGCTCCGCCATCTTTTGCTATCTACTCCCACTGCGCAACGAAGAGTGAAGGGGCGGGGCCAAATCGTACTCACGAACGTCAGGGGCGGGCGACGCAGGCGGAGCATGACACATGCGCAGTGTATATAAAGCTAGTACGATGGCCTACGTATGTCCGTGCGGAAGTAGCGAGCGTCACAAACGAAGGTAAGTGTGTGTGTGTGTGTGTGTGTCCCCTAGATTACAACACAAACTAATCCTGAGATTTGGGACTGACATTTAAGTTTTGATCTTGTGTCTTGTCTTGCAGAAATAATGAATCCCTTTAAAGAGGAAGAGTTTTTGATCCATTTCATTGATCTCTATGAGCAGAAGAAAAACCTCTGGGAGGTCAAACACCCCCAATATTATAATCGTGATGTTAGGAAGGCAACACTGGGCACACTTTTAGAGTTTGTGAAGACTCGACTCCCCCAGGCAGACCTCAAGTTTGTGGACAGGAAAATAGGTATCTTGCGTAATATGTATAAGCGGGAACACAGGAAAATCCAGGAGTCGCTGAGATCCGGGGCAGCAGCTGACCAAGTATATGTACCCAAGTTGTGGTATTACCACAAATTGCGATTCCTGGATGAGCAGACCGAAGCCAGGCAATCCCTTTCCACCCTTCCCCCCACCCTTCCCTCCAGCCTTCCCTCCAGCCTTCCATCCACTCTTCCCTCCAGCCTTCCATCCACCTCCACCCCAGCTGAGGAGTCCCAGGATGAACTGGGCCTTTTCACCATAGATGAAGTGGATGCGGCCAGCTTCAGCCAGGTATACTTTTTTTGAAGATTTTGGGATTGTGTAAATGTTATTAATGATGTTAAGGTGTTCATTTTGAAAGTGCTTCATCAAAAATCACTTCTGCACAAAGAGTAATATGTAGACATATCACTAGACAGTAGTGGCCAAATATATACGTAACTTCAGATCTTGTTGATCATCTGAAATAATGGTGTGGTCAAATAGATAGCCTTTACTATTTTGTGTAATTATATTTGAAAGTTAGGAGCTGAAAATTGTGTGTGATTGCATAACAGAAAATTACAACTATGTCCCTTTTTTTTTACACAGGATGACCTCAGCCAGGAGGAGGCCTTGCCCAGTGGGAGAGAGGAGGAGGCCTTGCCCAGTGGGAGAGAGGAGGAGGCCTTGCCCAGTGGGAGAGAGGAGGAGGCTGTGGCTGGGCCAAGTAGAAGCCGCACGGAGTGCCAGGTACCTCCCCTCCGCATTCTACACAAAAGGCCCAGGAGGATGACTGCAACAGAGCAGGAATCCCTAGAGCTCATACGGGAAGCAAGCCGGATCCTGAGTAAACCTCCCAATGTAGAGGAGGCGTATGGCACCTATATAGCCTGCAGATTACAGGAGTTGGAAAAGGGCCAACGCCTCCTCTGTGAGGGTCTATTTTTCCAGGCTTACCAGAAGGGCTTGAGAGGGGAGCTTACTGCTACCACATATCTGGCAGATGAAGCCACTCCTACTCCTCCTCCTCCTCCTCCTCCTGCCCCAAGTACACCACCAGAGGCACAACCTCCGAGGAAGGCTGCAGAGAAGCGTGGAGGGAAGGCTGCAGAGAAGCGTGGAGGGAAGGCTCCACGGAAGAGTCGAAAGTGATTGCCTGGTTTCTGTCTGGTCTGACTGTGCTCCCTGTGCTCCCTATAGTCGCAAGATACCTATTTTCTTGTCCTCAAACTTGATGTGTGTCCTGGGGGACGAAAGGCTTCCCAGATTCTAAAAGTGTGTCCAGTGTTGCCTTCCTAATTTTTTTGTTTATAAAATAAATACTTTTTGGTTTACCTTACATTCTTGCCTATGTCTTTTGATTAAAAAACGCCATTTTGTTTGGGAGTCGGCAGGTACAGGTCAAAAAGACTATGGGGTTGATTTGAGAAAAGCAAATAGTCTGTGCACTTTGCAGAGGGCAGTTGCCCTCTGCAAGTGCAATTGCTCCAGAGCATCAGAAATTATTTACAAGCTTGACTTTGCAAAGAGTACCCAATCCTGTGCAAGTAAAAGAAAAAAAAAAAGATTTTTGCTTGCACATGATTGGATGATGGAAGTCAGCAGAGCTGCTTCACATTTAATAAAGCTTTGGAGCAACTGCTCTTGCAGAGGGCAAATGCAATTTCCAAAATGCACAGGCTTTTTACCTTTAGGAAATCAACCCCTATGTGTGTTTTTGTCAAATAAAAAGAATTTATTTTGATTTTACATGATTTTAGGAATAAATCAGCAGAGCTTCCCCGAATTTAAGCTCTTCCCCTCAGTTTTTCAGCGACTGCACTTCCAACAAGTGCACTTGGTGTGCAATTTCTCAAGTGAACGTTTCACTTGATATTCTTAAATGATTTAAGCCTTTTGTCAAAAACAAGCTCGGGGGAAGCTCTGCTGATTTTTTCCGAAAATCATGTCAAATAAAAATTAATTGTTTTGGTTTGGGCTTCCTTGCATGTGCCCCTCGGATCCACAGCGAACACACTTCAAAATGCTCTTTATGTGGAATTATATGTATAATTACCAATTGGAGTGAAAAATGATTTTGCCTTTGTTAAATACACCCCCCTATGTCTAATGAACAAGGGACAACAACCTCATTAAGGTTCTTTAAAACAACACAAAATATGAATGTTAATTGTGGTAACTTGAAAATACACACCAAAAATGTGGTTAGCATTTAACACACATTGTAAAATAGCTAAAGTGCGGAAATAAAAAAAAAAAAATAAAATATCTATTTTAAAATTTCAAAGTTATGGAGATCTAGCTGTTACAAAATATTATATTAGTCATGGCAGGAGGATAAATCATGAAGAAAGAAGTTTGTGAGAACTCTGTGTGAATATAAAGCAGAAAAACAACTTCATTCCTCTCGCATTATCAATCCTAAAAAAAGGCTGTATTAAAAGACGACAGAAGAGGAATGTGCTAGCTTCAAGACGAAGGCTAGTTTTACCAGACCGAGCGCTTCCGTCTTGTAATTGCTTCAGAGCATGCGTCAGTTTGAGTTCGTCGGACTAGCACACAGACGATCGGTTTGTCCGCTAGAAAGAAGAGTCCGTCGGATAAATTTTAAACAAGTTTAAAATCTAAGTCCGTCCAACTTTTGAGAAAACAAAGTCCGCTGGAGCCCACACACATCGAATTGTCCGACGAAATCCAGTCCGCCGGGCAAAGTCCGCCGTAAAGTCCGCTCGTGTGTACGCGGCATAAGGGTTTGCAACCACTTTAAGAAAAGAAAAAAAAAAAAAAACTTCTGTACATACCTTTTTTTTCTGTGGGATTTGATCAGGTCAGTGATGTCATAAGTCCTATTTGCTGTCTTCTTCCTCCAGGGGTGGGCAGATCCTAATGCTGTTGAGAGCAGAGTATAATGACATTACGCCATCCTTGACAGCATTCCACTATAAAAGAGGATGCCCTTGATGCCCTGGGCTCACAAGAGGTGGCTTGAATGATGCTGGGCATCAGGTGGGTATAGCAGCGAGGGCTTAATTTTGTTTTTCAAGGATGCTGGAGATTGACATCTATGCCCAACCTGGCGTTGAACTTTAGGCTAGATTTAGAAAGCAGAATGTATCATTTTCTAATGTTAGGAGTTAGATAATTGTTCCTTTTACTTACTTACTGTGTCCATTCCTGGGTCATATATTTTTAACTCAGCTTCAAGGAAATTCCTGGAGTTCAGCTGCATTATAATAACTTTAAAAATCAATTCCTGGTAATGACATAAGCAAAGTTTACTGAAAACTATGATTTAAGACAATTAACTGAAAACACTTGGAAGTAGTGACCCAATTAAAGATGACAGATCAAAGCAAAAACTACATTCCAGGTACAGAAGGTATTCAGTGAACATGACATCTGTCAGGTGAGCAATATTGAGGTTGTTTTTAAAATGCTAGATACCCGACTGTCTCTGTCTACAATACATTGAAGTAGCCCAGAACAAGCATACAGCACACGAATGTCTGAAGTTTCAGAATTCCCAATCTCTATGCTTGATCTGGCTCTGTGATTTATAAAGCAATAACGTCAAAGGATTAGCATGATAGGTAGGCAACTAGCATATTCAAAGAGAGTTCTGAAATGGAAGCCTACATCTTTCTCAAATTCCAAGCGCAACTAAAGTGGAACACCAGTTTGATTTTTTTTTTAATATGCTGCCATTCTTTTTTGTAACAAAAGAAGATGGATCGCCCACCATCACTGTCACCGCTAAGGAAGAAGAGAAAGAGGGCCTGTGATTGTCACTGGCCTGAAGACTGCAAGATCCAGGCTATATATGGGGGTATTTTTAAAAGATAAGTGTCAGGAGGTTAAAAAAAAATGTGGAGTAATGCCCCGTACACGGTCGGATTTTCCGACTGAAAATATGCGATCGGAGCGTGTTGTCAGAAATTCCGACCGTGTGTGGACTCCATCAGACTTTTTCCATAGGATTTTGCAACACACAAAGTTTGAGAGCAGGCTATAAAGTTTTCCAACAACAAAATCCGATCGCGTCAATTCTGACTGTGTGTGGACAATTCCGACGCACAAAGTGCCAAAATGCTCAGAAGAAATTCCGAGACGGAACAGCTCGGTCTGGTAAAATTAGCGTTCGGAATGGATAGAGCACTTTCGTCAGGCTGCAATGTTTAAAATTGTTTAATACAGCGCACTCTCTTCTTCTTTTCATAATGCAGGAAGAACGAAGTAGTTTTGCTGCTGATATTCACACAGAGTTCTCACAAACTTCTTTCTTTCTTATTTATCGTGATTCCCTCAATATATTATGATTTGTCACATCTGACCAAAAATCTATATCATTTTTTTGTGTTTTTTTTTTTTTCAAGCCTGATGTGACTTTTTTTTTTTTTTTTGTTTGTATTTTTTTCAAGGCTGATCTTGTTTTTTTTTTTTTTTTTTAGTTATTTAACATCCAGAATATTTTTGTGTGTGCTTTGTGTGTCAAGTTACCACAACACCATTATTATCTTGTATTATTTAATCTCAAGGAGATTGCTTGGTGTTGGTGTCTCTTGTTAATTTCACATTGTATTTTTGAAATGTACCTGCCTCCTCATAAACAAACTGTCCTTTTTGAAGGAAAATACACATAGGCGAGTCTAATTGAAACCAAAAAACCTTTATTAAGGGCTCACAACCAAACAAAGAGGGAGGCAACGCTGGAGAAACAGCAGAGATTGGTGAAGCCTTTGACCCCCAGGGCACACATCAATTATTTTACTGCAAAATTGGTGGCCTGAGGAGTCCATATATAAGAAGAATAAAAGAGAAGAATAAAAATATAGTAATTAGGTCGGCAGACAAGGGTGGGGGGGTAGTGATACTCAACAAGACAGATTACTTAGAAGAATTGAACAAACAGGTTGGGGATCGAGAAACATACGAAAAGCTAAAAAGTAACCCTACGAAGAAATATAAAGCCCAGCTAAAAGATTTGATCAAAAAGGCTAAGGAAGAAGGAATTTTAAAGAAGAAGGAGGCAAGATATTTGATCCCGAATGCTCCACGAATACCGGTGATTTATCAGTTACCGAAAATACATAAAAATTCAACGAAACCGCCGGGCCGACCCATAGTTAGTGGAATTGGGTCTTTGTTTTCTAGACTTGGGGAATATTTGGACTATTTTTTGCAGCCACTCACTAAAAAATACCCCTCTTATGTCAAAGATAGTAAGGATCTTATAGAATTGATCAGCCCAATGGTAGTATCTGGAGATTGTTTGTTGGCGAGTATAGATGTTAACTCGCTATATACAAACATTCAACAGAAACATGCCCTTCAAGCTGTTGAATGGGCTTTGGGAAATACCAATATTAAATCTAAACAGAAAGAGTTTCTTATAAAAGCACTTGATATGGCGATGAGCCATAATTTTTTCTGGCATGAAAAAGAGTATTATAGACAAACTAAAGTTGTGGAAATGGGGGCTAAGTATGCCCCTTCAGTAGCCAACATTTTCATGAGTTTTTGGGAAAGTCAAGCTATATACCAAACCAATATACCGGAGCTCAGACTCTACAAAAGGTATATTGATGACATTTTTATAATTTGGGCAGGATCACCAGAATCTTTTTGTGAATTTTTAAAGAAAATTAGTGGAAATTCTTTCAATATTTCCTTCTCTGAGAGTTTCAGCGATACGGAGATCAATTTTCTAGATCTCACTGTTTTCAGAGAAGGTGACAAATTATGCATGCGCACTTTTTTTAAAGATGTTGACAGGAATGGTTATATTCCGCTGTCATCATCCGAGATGGCTGAGGGGTATTCCAAAAAGCCAAATGCTCAGAGTCAGAAGAAACTGCAGTAAAGAAGACGATTATAATTCCCAAGCCAATGTCATTCTGGAACGTTTTCGAGCCAAGGGATACAAATTGGAAGATTTGGAACGTACGGTCAGTTGGTGAAATGGATAGAAAGGATTTATTCAAACCTAAAGGTACGAAAGAAAATGATTATAGTATAGCATTCATGACAGGCTTTAATAGGCAATATCGCCATTTTGAAAAAATTATTAAAGAACATTGGCCTCTATTGCTGGAAGATACAGATTTGAAGAAGACCCTACCTACTCGCCCTAGATTTATCTACACAAAGCCACCCACACTTAGATTACAACTGGCGCATAATGTGGTGAACCCACCCAGGAAGGTGTGCACCTTTTTGGATAGGACTGGGTTCTATAGCTGTGGAAGGTGCATGATATGTAGGACTTCAAAATTTTGTAAGAAAAAAAACTACCCATTTTAGGTCACTATCCGAAGGAAGGGTGTTTGAAATCAAGAAATTCATTACATGCAGTACCACGCATGTTACTTACCTGTTGTCCTGCCCATGTAACCTGCAATATGTGGGGAGGACTACTAGACAGTTAGGGGTCAGACTCAGAGAACATGTTAATAGAATTAAGAAAGGCTACAAACATCATGGCCTCTCAAACCATTTTAGGCTATTCCATAATAGGGACCTCAGCTTGTTAAGTTTCTGTGGAATTGATAGAGTTGAGGACCATTGGCGAGGCTCTGATCTTAAGAGAGCCATTTCACAGAGCAAAACCCAATGGATCCATAGGCTTCGCACTTTACATCCCCATGGGCTCAATATTGAGCTAGATCTGAATTGTTTCCTATCCAACTGGTAATTTATAATTGATTTTAATATATCCATTCTATATTGTCATAATTTGATATTTTTGATTGGGGTATATTCTAGATTGGGAGGTAGTGGGGAGGTGGTTATACCCATCTCCCCTCATATGTTGTTGCGTTTTCATGTAATGTAGAGTCCAAGATACTACATTTACTGTTTAAAGTAGAATCTGTATGGAAATATTTTTTAATTTTTTATTTCCATTTTTTTATTTTTATTTATTTATTTATTTTTTGTTATTTTTTATTTTATTTTATTTTTCAATTTTTTCATTTTTTTCATTTTATTTTATTTTTATATTTTTTTATTTTATTTTTTATTTTATTTATATTATCCATTTGGTTAGAGATCTTGGCAATACTCCTATCCAAATTTTACGTTTATTGTTTATTTAATTAAACTAATTTGAAGCGAGATATATTTTATATATGTGAGACTTAGGCGTCCACATATCTTTTAAGTCTTTATGTATACTAATTGTATGCTGTTTACCTTTTGTAATAAAGTTTTTTGTGTTGCAACAGGATATGATGAAACAGGACAAATGGTGGTGTTTGTTTTCCACTAGCCTTGATTGGCTGTCACTTTTCTCATATGCCATATATATTCTACATCCGTGGGCTGGATGTTAAGTCCTTTGATGACGTCCTGGGGGAGGGGCGAAACGCGTCGACGAAACATCTGGTTCACGTCTAATCAGTGACGCTTCTTCCTGTTTCCATGGAACGCATGCTGTAAGCGGCGATCGCGGAAGTTTTCTGACATGCCTGTTTGCAACCGAGGCTTCTGTGAGTAGCGCTTTGATGCGCAAGTGACTTTTCAGCTCCGCAATACTTCAACATATTGCTTTTTTCTTTGTTTTTTGGGTCGACATCTGCAAGTATCTGTTATGAACATCAGCCATTTGTACATTATAGGCATCGCTTTGTAACATCTATGGGGATTGACTGACAGCGCAGGGTGAAGAGCTGCTGTTTGCTTTCCAGTGAGGTTGTTGTCAAGAGCTCTGAGTAGTAGCCCAGCTGGTGGTATTTAGGACTATTTATTAGAATTATTGTAGTTTTGTCAGCACATAATATATTTTTTCACTTTTTTCAGCAATTGGGTGGCACCGATTGCATACTTTTTGCACTTTGCACTTTGCTATATTGGCAATTAGTAGTTGATTTGTGTATTCCACTCACTATATAATATTATCTTATGTATAATATTGCACCAAGCACTGTATATATAGTTTATTTATGGTGTGGTTATATAATCTCTATCAGCGCTGTATATGTTTTTTTTTTTATTTTTCAAGTATCAGTACTTCCTTACAGCAGCGGTAGTAACTATTTTGAATAAAATTGTGTTTGAAGCGCTTCACAATGTGATTAAATAAATGAATATATGGCTGTTAAAATACTGATAGCCATATACTTAAAACTAATCCAGCAGTAGTGTAAAAATTGCAATATAAAAATTGTGACACCATGTGCATAAATATATAAATACAAATAAATACATTCTAATATGTTAAATAATGAGTCAATCTAGTAATATTCCAAAAAACGTGAATAAATACATCAGACAGCCAAATTCACATAGAGATTAACTTTAGTCCCAGTAACAAAGTTCTTCTATAGCACTATAATTGCTTAATTGGGGTGCTCATTTGGCAGTTTTAAACGACAATGTTCTTTTGCTTTAGCCACATCAGATGTAATGATCACCGTCATCATGATCACCGTGGCTCAAGCTGGGCTCCTCCACTTCTTCCTGGCTGGAAGTCCCAGGTTGGACATCGGAAGCCTCAGCTGGGGTGGAAGGAAGAGTGCAAGGATGGGTTGAGAGGGATTCCCTGACTCCAGTCTGGTCTGACAGAAATCGCAGTCTCTCATAGTACCACAGCCTGGGGACATAAATGTCATCTGCTCCAGCTCCGGATCTCTGGGAATCCGTGACCTTCTTGCGCTCCCTAAGATAAGTGCTCCTCAGGCCACCAATTTTTTTCTTTTAAATAGGGGATGGTTGCTTCACCAGCCTGCCTTTTTTGTTTATGATTATAATGTGGATTTTTCACCTGCCACAGACAGGGCAGCTCCCTGTACTTGTCTATGAACAGGGGGAGGAAGTTGTGGTCATTGAAGCCATCCATTTTATCTGCAAGACACAACACGAGACAAACCCTAATGTCAGGCAAAACTCTCCTAATCTTGTTACAATATAGGCCTCAATCTAGAAGCAGTATAGGCCCAAGTTTAGATCTTACCTTCGTTATCACGATCGGAGCCTCCGATACTCCTTCCTCCGCTCACAGATCGTACGTACTATGCACGCGTGTTACGCTTTATACACACTGCGCATGCTTGAAACTCCGCCCGGCCCTGACGTTCTTTCTATTCTATTCCCCGCCCCTTCTCGTTCGGCGCAGTGGGGGAAGAGCACATGACGGAGACACAGCAGGTGCGTGCTAATTACAGCAACGAGGAGGAGGGGGAGGAAAGCCTGGAGCCAGAAACGTCACGATCCAGAAGGAGACAATTTAAGGCCTCAAATATGTCCTTTGGGGAGATGTTGGAGATGGTGAACATCCTGAAGAAGGCCGACTATGACGGGAAGTATGGACCTTACCCCAACCCCAATGTCAGAAAGGCCAAGATCATGGCGAAAGTGGTCAAGAGTCTGCACCGGAATTTCGGGGTACGACGATCGAAAGATAAGCCCAGGAAATGGTGGTCGGACCTCAAATTAAGAGAGCACGAGCAGTACAGAAAGATCAGGAGAGTGCTGCAAAAAAGTAAGTAGTTGTCCTGTGTTCCTATTCTTTATGTTTATTACGTTCGTGCTGCTCCATGTGCTTTTCTTAACTGTTATCCAGTTTAAAATGTCAACTTTCATGTTCATGGGCACATTATTTGTTCATATAAAACATTGTTCGTTCGGCCTAGAAAACACCATTGTTTTGGCCATATGCATTTGACCACATTTTTTATGGCCTACTTGTCTGAAAATAATTTGGTTGTGTAGATGGGTTTGCAACTAGAATGAAATGCAAACTAGATTCTGTGTAAGGAGAGGACACTCAGCAGCAGTTTTCACATCTGGAGCACTAGTGTGGGACACAAGAACACCCTTTTTATTAGGGGGGCCCACACAGGTGCTCCAGTGTATACTATAGGGGTGTCTGCATCTGTGAAGCTTGTATAAAGTATTGAAGCTTGACAAAGCACAATAAAATTTCTACATCTTGGAACTCTGCCAAAATAGACAATTGTACCCCACTTCCAAGCAAGTTTCATATTCCTATTTCTGCCATCAAATATCTGTGTGCTAAGTATACCTATTTTTTTTTTTACATAGGGGAGAAAAGACTCGGAGGACACCCCTCATGGTAAGAGATGGATGCCGGCATATTTATAATACATGGTGTGTTTTTGTTTCTATCTTTTTAGGTGATCGTGATGTTGTGGATCCAGGGCATTTCACCTCGGAAAGTGCACAGATACTGATCAGGGAGATCATGGGGTGTAATAAGGACTTGGAAAACATCCTGAAAAACATCAATGATGTTCAACAAAAAATGAAGAACATCATTGATGTTTTAGGGAGAGTTTAAAACCCCTCCAAATCCCTTGGGTTTTTTGTAAAATTTTTAAAAATTTTTTGACATATTTGCAAAAAGCCAAATTTTGAAGATGCACACAGTGTGTCAACATGTGCTATCTGCCATCACGGGAGATCAATGGATGCGTTTTGGGGGTGCAACCCCTTCCTCAATAATAAAGTAGCTGTGAGGAAGGGGTTGCACCCCAAAAATACGTCACTTGATCCCCCATGATGGCATCTAGCACATGTTGACATTCGGCAATTTGTGTGCATCTTCAAAATTTGGCTTTTCCTGGGGTGACTTCACCCCATCTGAACACAATATCAAACACAGTTTGTAAATACTCATGTCTGATATTGCCTTCAAGTTCTACCAAATGTGAACTTTGTAAGTTCAAGATTTGTGTCTTTCTTGTTGGTTTTAAACATGCCTGTTTTATCTTAAATGGACATTTCTACTTTTTCTAATGTGACCCCAAAAATTGTTATATAACAAACATGTTGGTTTGTTTTAAAAACCTTTTCTAAATGCACATGTGATTGTGCTGGTATTAAAAAGACTGTTAATCAAGAATGTGTGGATTATTGTCTCAACGCTCCAACACTTTTGTCGTGCTCTAATTGGTGTTTTCAGTGACAATGGGTGTTATTTCCTAAGGGCAAATCCACTTTGCACTACAAGTGCAGTTTCAAGTGCACGTGTAGTGAAAGTGTCTTTGCCTTTAGGAAATAACACCCAACAGTGCTTTGTAAGGTTACACAATCACGCCATTTTCAGGACTCACCACATTTCTGTCAGGGTCAGCTAAAAGAAACACAAGCAGTAAATGTCACCAAAGATTTGAGTAGTTATTTTTTTTTTATTATTTGAAAAAGGTTTCAGACATTGTCTGGCATACTGATAGCCCCCTACCCGCAAAGTATTCAAGGTATCTTAGCCGGACATCACGGGCACCCAGGGGGGGCAAGCCAGGACAGCCACTTTCAAGCGCCGACAGGGTTGTTTCATTTAGAATTCCGGCCTCAGGCCCAACTGAGCCAGCATAGTTGGCAGAATGTTGCCGTAAAAAGTTGTGTAGAACACAGCACGCCAGGATAATATGATTCAGTTTATACTCCGCCATGTGTATGGGTGTAAGAAATAGGCGGAACCAGCTGGCCATGATTCCAAACGTGTTCTCCACCACTCTTCTGGCTCTGGCCATCCGGTAATTAAAAACCCTTTGGTCCGGGGTGAGGGTCCTCATCGGGGTAACTGGTCACGCTGAAGCAACCAATTCCTGGTCCGTGAACTCCTCCCCACCCTGTTCATGGACTGGACTTGTGTCAAGGTCAGGACCCCAACACCAAGCCCCCGCACAGCACGAACTCTACGAGGAGTACGTATACGCAACATGGCTAGAAAACGGTCGGCTGCTCAGAACGAAGTAACAGAACGCATTGAAGAACAGCAAGGTCTGTGAAGAGCGACCTGAAAAACAGTAGCGAACGAACAAGAACACAATGACAAGAGTCACGCATAACTAGCTGCGCGCACTGAAGAGCAGATACAAACCCACAAACTGAACAGCAGAAAACGATCTGAAAACCACGAGTCTGAAAAAGCGCAAATCGTCTCTCACCAAACTTTTACTAACACGAGATTAGCAAAAGGAGCCCAAAGGGTGCCGCACTTGGTTCTGATCTTGCCTTTTCTAGTCTCGTCGTACGTGGTGTACGTCAACGCGTTCTTGGCGATCGGAAATTCCGACAACTTTGTGCGACTGTGTGTACACAAAACAAGTTTGAGCCAACATCCGTCAGAAAAAATCCATGGATTTTGTTGTCGGAATGTCCGATCAATGTCCGATCGTGTGTATTATACTTTAGGGTCCACACACACTGGGCTTAAAAAAAAAACGCCAGTTCTTTTGGCAAAAAAAAACACTCAGGCTGGGTTCACACCAGTGCCAATTGGATGCGGAATTCTCCACAACCAATTCGCCTAGCAGGAGATTGTGACCGGCTCTCTATGAAGCCGGTTCACACATCTTCGGAGCAGCTCCGGTGCAAATTACATAGGAGTCCTGTGCGTTTTCTGGTCCGTTTCAGGTCCGAATTCAGTCAAAAATCATACCCTGAAACTGTGAATGGAGACGCACCAGACCCCCTGCTGTGATCTGCTCCATTCTTCAGTGTGAACCCAGCGTAATATACAGCATTTCTATAAGGCTTTTATGAGCATTTAGAAGCGTTTAGGAAGGTTTAGCATTTTTTTTCTGCCAGAAAACTGCACTCAGAGATGCAAACCAGAAGGTTTTCTTTTTCTGCCTCTAAGTGCTGAGCTTAAAATATGCCTCTAAATGTCGTAATGTCCATGGACACATTGGATAACATTAGCTGCTTCTAAAGGGAAAATGGTAAACTAGAAGTAGTTAAAGTGGAGGGCCACCCTGAAAAAAAAAAATCACTAAAAATTGTAAAAAAAAATAAAAAAAAAAAACATTAAAAAAAAAAATTTAAACTTACCTAAACACTTGTTGCTAGGCAGTCTTCCTAATCTGCCTCTTCCTTTTCCGCAGCGTGTTCTGCTCCTGTGTGTGTTCCCAGAACACCATGGGGCCATTCACAGAGCGCCGCGCCGCTCGCGTGTGTGCAGTAGGGAACTGGCAGTGAAGCCGCAAGGCGCACTGCCTGTTTCCCTTACCTAGGATGCCGGGACCCGAGAGCCAAGGGATGGGTCGGCCTCGGGCGGCCGACATTGCGGGCACCCAGGACAGGTAAGTACTTATTTAAAGTCAGCAGCTACAGTGTTTGTGAATTTTTTTTTTTTACCGTCGGAATCCCACTTTAAGTTTTATTACTCTCTGTGTCCCTGCAGAGTAGATTTACCCTCTTCATTTGTCCTGAGGAACATTGTAACCAAAACAGGAAGCATTGGGAAATGCAAAATGTTAGAGCAGTCAAAAAAGTAAGAGGTCGGGGGAAAATTTCCAATTGACCAAATGTTGACGACAGCTGTCTACTATGTTGTGCATCTACAACAGGCAATGAAGAGAAATCCCCCCAGCAGGAAACAGACAATAAAGGATAACCTGATAGGGGTTGCCTACTTTATCCAAAACTAAAAGAAGTTGTGTCGGGAGATCTGCTTCAAGGTGTTTTATTATTGACGGTTCATTTTCAGGATTTCTAGAGACAGAGGTAGCAGTTAAAGCAAAAAGTGATTGTAAATTATCACCTTGTAAAACAACCCATTCAGTTAAAAATTGAAATGAAGGTAAAACATTTGTGTATAGACATAAAATAATATATAAATACCTTTTTTCCCTTTTGTATAAGTGATCATATTCCCTCTGTTCTCAGCTGCTTAAGAGCTGGGGGGAGGAGAAGCAACAGCACACTGAACTCTCCAGTGAATGGTTGTGCAGGGGGGCATGTCAGGAAATGTCTGATTATTGGAGGAGTTCCCAGCATAGTTAGGGTACTGATCACGGTGTGTTCTCTTGGTTAATGGGGTAATTTTTTCATAGGAAAGCAGGGGAACTGGCAGGAACACCAGGGTTTTTCACAAAGCAAGCAATACAAATAGAGCAGTATACTTTTTCAAGAACATGGTACAGCAGACACATATACAGAATATGACATGCTGGGGTAACAAACACTTTAATAAAGCAATTAAACCTTAATAAAGCAATGGGTTCTGATAGTATTCACCCCAGAGTTTGCAGAGAACTTTGAAGTATAGTTGTTGGACCATTAACAGGACTTTTCAATCAATCTTTTAACTGCTTGCTGACTGGGCCAAAGCTGAATGACGGCTAGAGCGCAGTCGGATAGCTCTGGGAGAGCGTACTATGATGTCCTCCCAGAATCGCGCTACCCACGCGCCCCCTGGGCCAGATCAGTGACCAGCAGTGCCATCAGTTCCCCAATCAGTGCCCAGCAGTGCCCTATCAGTGCCCAGCAGTGCCCTATCAGTGTCCAGCAGTGCCCTATCAGTGTATATCTGGTGTTGACTGCGCTACCATCTAAATCAATCTGCAATAACATCAGTGATTAACTGTTAATATCACCACTCAGATTCATCATTCTATGAAACATATATAAATAAAGTCGTATAAAGTCCAACTTAAATACACTTTTGCTGATAAAAACGTGGGTTCCTAAGTGGGTAATCCACTGCCGTTGTGCTGTTATGGTGCTCTATTTTCTCCTTGGTCTGAAAATTGGTCTGGTTAGGAAGGGGGTTTAACCACTTCAGCCCCGGAAGGATTTACCCCCTTCCTGACCAGAGCACTTTTTACAATTTGGCACTGCATCGTTTTAACTGCTAATTGCGCGGTCATGGAATGCTGTACCCAAACGAAATTTGCGTCCTTTTCTTCCCACAAATAGAGCTTTCTTTTGATGGTATTTGATCACATCTGCGGTTTTTATTTTTTGCGCTATAAATGTAAAAAACAGAAAATTTTGAAAAAAAATTATATTTTCAACTTTTTGTTATAAAAAAAATCCAATAACTCAATTTTAGTCATACATTTAGGCCAAAATGTATTCGGCCACCTGTCCTTGGTAAAAAAAAATGTCAATACGCATATATTTATTGGTTTGCGTAAAAGTTATAGCGTTTACAAACTAGGGTACATTTTCTGGAATTTACACAGCTTTTAGTTTATGACTGCCTATCTCATTTCTTGAGGTGCTAAAATGGCAGGGCAGTACAACCCCCCCCCCCAAATGACCCCATTTTGGAAAGTAGACACCCCAAGGAAATTGCATGTTAAGCCCATTGAATATTAGATTTTTTTGTCCCAAGTGATTGAATAATGATAAAAAAATAAAAATAAAAATTTTTTTACAAAAAGTTGTCACTAAATGATATATTGCTCACACATGCCATGGTTATATGTGGAATTGCGCCCCAAAATACATTTAGCTGCTTATCCTGAGTATAGGGATACCACATGTGTGGGAGCCTAGCCGCATATGGGGCCCCAAAAACCAAGCACTGCCTTCAGGATTTCGAAGGGCGTAAATTTTTGATTTCACTCCTCACTACCTATCACAGTTTTGAAGGCCATAGCATGCCAAGATGGCACAAACCCCGCCCAAATTACCCCATTTTGGAAAGTAGACACCCCAAGCTATTTGCTGAGAGGCATGTTGAGTCCATGGAATATTTTATATTTTGACATAAGTTGCGGGAAAATGACAAACTTTTTTTTTTTGTACAAAGTTGTCACTAAATGATATATTGCTCAAACATGCCATGGGCATATGTGGAATTACACCCCAAAATACATTCTGCTGCTTCTCCTGAGTATGGGGATACCACATGTGTGGGACTTTTTGGGAGCCTAGCCGCGTACGGGGCCCCGAAAACCAAGCACCGCCTTCAGGATTTTTAAGGGCGTAAATTTTTGATTTCACTCCTCACTACCTGTGAAAATAAAAAGATCTTGCGCATCAAATCTATCACCTTATGGTGTGAAAAGTGACTAGTGCTTAGAGTGTAGTAAAAAAAGAAAGAAAACAATTGCACACTTTTCAACATATGTGAATGTTTTGATAACGTAATGTTCAAAAAAAATTTTTAAATTTAAAGTTCAAAAATGCCAAGGTGGATAAGGTGGGATTAAATATCTGGGATAAATAGATGTTAAAAGTGATCTTCATATAGAAAGTCCCGGTGTTTATCAGGCTCTCAGAACTCTCACCTTAGGGGGAATAAATTCAGGCATCAATAGGTATCTTTAATTGGCGTGATGGTAATCTGGATTTCCCATCTGTTGGTGGCTGAGTCTATTACCTTCTCGATCTTCATGTGGGGAAATGCCTATTTGGAAATAATTTCCACCCGGGCTCCACCAGCCTCTCACCAGGAGGACTAGATCACATAGGTTAAAAACCAGATGGTGGATCCAGGTCTCAGGCCCGCCCCTATTTCACCACTAACATTGAGTGGGGGTACTTTTAATGCACAGTGAGCTTTGAAGTCCGATACTCCCTGAAGTCCTTGTCGGGACCGTCCGACCCGGAATGCACTTGTTGGTTCCGACTTGAAGGACCAAAATGTTGGGATTATTCTTCTCCTGTGATCTGTCAAACTCGGAGCCGTCGGCAGTGGTGGAGGCGATCGGGCCCTCTTCCATGTGTGTCGTCTCCATACCACATATCGTGGGAGCAAACGCTGTTGCTGTCAAGATGAATAAATCTGCGCTGCAGCTGAATGGAATTGAATACCTGAAAACAAAAAAAATGGTTAAAATACAGTAAACTATAAAAAAATTACACCCCTGAAAAGCAAACATGATAAAACATAACAACAATAAAACATTGCAGAATAGAATACAGTAAAAAAGAGCAGAACAATATAGAGAGAATAGAGAGAGAGAGAACAATAAAACGTCAAGTATTTTTATTTTTTTTATTTTATAATTTTTTGTGTATTTTTTTTTTTTAACTTTTTTTTACATTTTTTTTTACATTTTTTTTTATAACTGTAACTTTTATAACTGTAACGGTTCCAGGTTTGGGTCTCTCAAAATGCGATGGCATCTTGGGAGACCCTGTGAAAGTGTATCCTAGTCTGTGCAATGCTGTACTCTACGCTAAAACTCAACTAGTGTATGGTAGCGCTCAAAACATTCACCAATGCAAAGACCAGGATTGCCAGGACAGGAGGGACAATAATAGCGGATGTCACGCCTATATCCGCGCTTTCTGCAGACATGACATTTTCTTTGGGGGGCTCGTTGGGTAGGGGTACTCGGGAGGACATAAGGAAAATGCCTCCCATGCAGCCGGCTTACTGCATCTGGTTGGGGAAGGTGAGGTGGAGCACCGTCGGGATACAGAAGGGCTCTGACGATCTCTTCCTGGAATTTAAGGAAGGATCCAGTCTGTCCTGAAGCTCTGTATAGCACATGAGCGTTCAGCAAAGCCAATTTAAATAAGTATACAGACACTTTTTTGTACCAGCGTCAGGCCTTACGGGCAACTAGGTACGGCGCCAACAACTGGTCGTTGAGGTCCACCGCTCCCATATTGGTTATATTCGTGGACACAGAGGGGTTTCTCTACAACCCCAGTCGCCGTAGGAATTTGGACCGTCGTGTCTGCATTAAGGGAGGTAAGAACGAAAACATTCTTATTGTCCCTCCACTTCATAGTGAGCAAATTATTACACCGCAAGCAGGCTCTCTCCCCCAGCCTAAGACAGGAATCTACAAGCCGCTGGGGAAAGCCCCTGCGATTAGATCGCACGGTGCCACATGCTCCAATTTGATGATCAAAAAGGTGACTAAAAAGTGGCACGCTCGTGTAATAATTGTCCACATATAAAAATGGTACCCCTTTCCGAATAAGGGTGACACCAAGTCCAACACTATCTTGCCAGCGCTTCCTATGTAGGCAGGGCAGTTTGTCGGCTCTACGTGACTATCTTTGCCCTCATAAACCATAAAACTACATGTATAGCCTGTGGCCCTGTCACAAAGCTTATACATCTTGACCCGTATCTGGCACGCTTGCTGGGAAGGTACTGTTTGAATGACAAGCGGCCAGAAAATTTAATCAGGGACTCATGAATGCAGACAACTTGATGGGTAGTAAACAAGTCTGCAAAACGTTGGTTGAAGTGGTTTACGAGGGCCGAATTTTGTAGAGCCGATCGTATTCAGGGTCTCCACGAGGACGACAGAGTTCATTGTCATTGAAGTGCATGAACCGCAAAATCTGCTCGTATCATGCCCTGGTCATGGAGGCAGAGAACAAGGGCATATGGTGAATTGGGTCATTGGACGCAACGCACTCTTTTTAGATATGCCCATGTTGAGGGAAAGGCCCAGAAAGATCTTAAATTCGGAGACCTTATTGGTCTCCAATCTCTGGCAAGGGAGGACTGGGGAATAGTGGCGATGTGTTGACCAGCGTATAAATTGCTTTGGTCCACAATAGATCTATAGAGATCTTCGGTGAAAAGCAGTGAATAAAAATCAAGTGGCGTAAAATCAACTGTTTCCACCTGAATTCCAGGTTGGCCAGTGATTGGGGGAAGTACGGGTGCTGCAGAAGTGGTGGGTTCCCAATTAGGATTGTCGAATGCAGCAGGAAGGGCACTATGGGCACAACAGGCCTGTGTTCGTCTTCTTGGTGGCAGCGGGACACTACTTGTGCTTGCCACCTCGCCAGCTTGAACTGCACTTATGGGACTCACCACGTCACCACGTGATACTGCAGTGCTGGATGTACGACCAGGGTGTACTAGGCCGCTGGTGCTTGCCAGTTCACCAGAAGGAATAGCCACGCTAGTACTGCTCTGCTCCATACGAGGGACCTGTGGTTCTTGCACTTCAAGGACAGAAGAAGAAGATTGGGGTCTGGTACGCCTGACCTTGGCAGGGACCACAACTCCGTCGTCAGAGCTATCTGTCATGGAGCCGCTGTCGTCTACAGGATCGTATTCTGAATCTGAATCTGACAGATTAGTGACTTCCTTTTCACTATCTGTCATACTCAGAAACGTACACAAAATATAGCAGTGCAGTACTCAATACAGGTCAGATGTATACACATAAAATGTACATATTAAACGTACATAAATAAAACGCATGAGGCAAAGTCCCAAAAAGTATATCTTAGTCCGAGGAGATCAAAAGCTGCCCACTTGCAGAACGGGGATCCCTCAGTTGGCAAGGAAAGGGTGCAGTGATAGGATAAGATTGTATTTGTTGTATCACCACCAATGTGAACCTCCACCAAGGGTCTAGGCTGATCACCTTATTGAGTAGACCTTCTGCGTTAACAGCAAAGTCACTCATGCATTCCCTTCCACAGGGTAAATTATGGAGATAGGGGTCCACAGGCAGTGTCCCAAATTCAGTCTCATCGGTTGATATATATCATGTTAAAAACAAAAATAACAGGACATAGTGCTCTCCATACGAAAAGGTATAAAATGTATTAAATAAGAAGAAATATTACTCACAAAGCAAGCACTGTTTCCCAGTGCAGGAGTATACAGCATAAAATGAACCAGATGGGTGGCTGTACTGACATCACAGAGCCTCTTGCACGTGTATCGTCCATGTGGACTTCCTCAGCGAATCTGATTGGGGGCCCGTGTGTCAGCTCTTATATCTAATCCTGGTTCCACATACAATTCATGATGATACTGGAAACCCCGCCCACTCTCCAATAATACACAGATTAATGGACTTAACTACCAAGTAGTAGAGAATCAGGAGTGGCTACAAATCTAATAGGACACAAGCAAGCTGAATACACTGATAACTTACTGATAGGCAGCCACCATTCCTCCCATGTTATGAGCTAAAGCATTTCCAGGTCAAATCCTTTTCTTCCAATAGCAGTGAACACTGCTGTGTCCTGAAAGGCAGCCCGCCCCCATTTCCGGGTCAAAAAAAAAAAAAAGAAATTTTTGCCTACGGCACCTGGTATTCCCAGGCAGTCTCCCATCCAGGTACTAACCAGGCCCCACCCTGCTTAGCTTCCAAGATCAGACAAGATCGGGCGCTTTCAGGGTGATGTGGCTGTAGGCAAATCCATCTCGTTCAATGGCAGCTAACGCTGCTGCGTCCTGGGAAGAAGCCCACCCTCTAAAGGGGCGTTCGTATGGAGACGGGGATGGGGGGCGGGAGCACAACAAACAAACCGCCGCTTTCATACATGTCGCTCACAGACTAAGTGAACGGCAACAGGGAGCGTAGACGCAATGCGCGCTCCGCCCCTCCCTTCCACGTCACCCCCAATTCCCAATTAGGATTGTCGAATGCAGCAGGAAGGGCACTATGGGCACAACGGGCCTGTGTTCGTCTTCTTGGTGGCAGCGAGACACTACTTGTGCTTACCACCTCGCCAGCTTGATTTGCACTTATGGGACTCGCCACGTCACCACGTGATACTGCAGTGCTGGATGTACGAGCAGGGTGTACTAGGCCGCTGGTGCTTGCCAGTTCACCAGAAGGAATAGCGGCGCTAGTACTGCTCTGCTCCATCGGGCACTTTCAGGGTGATGTGGCTGTAGGCAAATCCATCTCATTCGATGGCAGTTAACGCTGCTGCTTCCTGGGAAGAAGCACGCCCTCTAAAGGGGCGTTCGTATGGAGATGGGGATGGGGGGCGGGAGCACAACAAACAAACCGCCCCTTTCATACACGTCGCTCACAGACTAAGTGAACGGCAACAGGGAGCGCAGACGCAATGCGCGCTCCGCCCCTCCCATCCACGTCACCCCCTGGACAGATCGAGATGCAAACTCCAGTCTCCTTGGCAACGACATGAAATCGCTCCCAAGAGCGCCTCCTTCATTCCTCTGGCCTGTCAGCGTGGGTAATAACAACATTCACCCACAATGGCAAGCAGGCTAACATAAAATTAGCAACTAATCAGAGACATAGGGAGCAGAAACAAGGCTAACGTTAATAAAAAAATAATTATAATAAAGTAAAAATTATTATAAAAATAATGTAATATAGTTATAAAGCTAAGAGGAGGGAGGCTACTCAAAAAGTACCTATGGGGATACCCCAAAGAGGCTATAATTGAAGCATATGGGGGAAGTTCATAAAGTCACCCCCCTCCCTTATGGCAGAATCCATCCTAAGGTGTCCTACACACTCTTCCAGATGGAGAATATGTACCAAAAACAAATGCTATTCCCTCCCAGTTGTCACCAGAGGGATATACGAAAAGTGAAATGGAAAAAGTCAAACAAAATACATATATCGCCACCCCATGTAATATCGTGTAGGACCTACAGGGGTTAAAAATATGAATATAAATTTGATAGAAAAATTATAATAAAAAGACATCAGTACAACCACCTCATTTGTACACAAATACAATTAGAATGTATACATATACCACAAACAAATATACATTATGGACCAATATTCTAAATGGTAAGGGGCTAGAAACCAACATAAACTAACGGTCTGAAATAAAACAATTAAGGTCAAACTCAACGTTCAACCCTAAAGGGACCCAAACCTTCGTCTCAAATACCCAAAAAGATTCTCGTCGACTGAGCTGCCGTATTAAATTCCCACCCCTCCAATGCTTCGTTACCTTCTCTATTCCCCAGAACTTCAGCCCTGCAGGGCTGCGGTTATGGAAAAGTCGGAAGTGCTTGGAGACATTGTGTGTGCGGAGTCCTCGTTTAATGTTGTTAACATGTTCTCCGACTCTAACATGGAGGGGCCTAGAAGTCCTACCCACATATTGGTAGCCACACTCACATTGCAACATATACACCACCCCGGCAGTGTTGCACGTAATCAAATCCTTGATTTTGTAGTTTTTACCCGTGGCAAAAGCCACAAATTCCTTCCTCTTCTTTACAATGTTTCTAGCCTGTTTACACGCCGGACAGTGTCCACAGGCATAAAAGCCATTAAGGAAGTCAAGCATTCTATTCACCGAGTAAACCGGGGGATCTATCACCCCTGGCACAAGTCTATCTCTAAGAGAAGGAGCTCTTTTGTAAATAAACAATGGTCGGTCTGGGAGGACCGGACCCAAGGTTCTGTCAAGTTTTAAAATGGGCCAATGTTTCTGTACTATCTTTTCAAATTGCTTGTGCTGAATATTAAAATCAAGGATCATCCTGATCTGTTTAGGCTCACCCTGGGCTACTCTAGGGGCATTCAACACCAGTCCCTTCCTATCAAGAGTCACAACATTATCCAATTCTTGGACTAGCTTATTTTTATCATAACCCTTCTCGGTGAACCTAGAGATAAGAGTCTGTGACTGTGATAGAAAATCCCCACCTCTGTGCAATTCCGCCTGAGGCGAATAAACTGTCCTCTAGGGATATTGCACAGCCACTTACTGTGGTGGCAGCTTTCAACAGGGATAAATGCGTTTCGGTCAGTAGCCTTAAAATGGGTGACCATATTGATGCGGTCACCCCTTTTTGACAATTCAAGATCCAAAAATACCGCCCCCTCTGTACTAATATTCCACGAGAGGACTATATTTTTGTTATTGTCGTTAAGCCTGGATACAAACGCGTCCAGACTATCTCTGTCCCCTTCCCAGACCATGATAAGGTCATCAATATACCTCTGGTAGCAGATCAGTTCTGGGGGTTTGTTCTTATAGACTGCCTTCTCCTCCCAGTGAGCATAGCTACCAACTGTCCCTGATTTCGAGGGACTGTCCCTGATTTGGAGCAATGTCCCTCTGTCCCTCATTCCTCCTCATCATTTTGGTCTGATATATAATAATTGTACATTAAATGCACTTTTATCTATCGAAAAGTGTTTTCCAGCACTAAACATTTCATCTGATTTCAAAATTGCTGCATTTGTAAATTCCAAAAGCCAATATAAAGGAATAGTAGTGCTAAAAAAAAGCACTTGTGGGTTTAACCAATCTTGTTTATTTGTACAATTCTACTTCAAGGGGGCGTGGTAGGGGTGTGTCCTATGCCTGCATACTTTTGCTGATAGGTGTCCCTCATTCCCATATCAAAAAGTTGGGAGGTATGCAGTGAGCCATAAATAGATTGGCAACACTGGTAGCGAAGCATGCCCCCATGGCTACCCCTCTGGTTTGGAGAAAGAACTGCTTGTCATACCAGAAGTAGTTCTTTATGGAAATAGGTACAGCGCTGCGCCAAAAAATATTGAAAAGAAAATACGATAAAAGGTATATACAACCAGCAGCTAACACACCTCTAGACAGAGGCAAAGGTAAAAAGAAACAAGAATATATAGTGTAGCGCTATATGTATATACGAATAATAATATATATAAACGATAAATGTATCCTCAACGAAAAAAAATAATTTTTTTATAACAGCACTAGGTGAAAAAAATAGGCAATATTGACAGTGACTACAATGAATAAATGGTATAAATCTATGGTTTGAACATAGAAAGTGGGTCTAAAGGACCATACATGTGTAACAAATCGAAAAATAATGTCCATAAAAATTAGATAATAATGGTAGTGATTAGTGAGAAAAAAGGGGGCCACCACCAGAAAGTCTATAAGAGTTATGTGCTGGAAAAAACTGATAATATAAAATGAAAAAAAAAAAAAAAAAATTTGTATAAATCCCGGGGTTTCTTCTAGGGCGAACTTGATCACTTCTGGTAAATGGATCACTAAATCGCAGAAAAAGTGGAAGATCTAAATAGGTGGCAAAACCATCACCAAAGTTTCAGAGGAGGCTTACCGGAATCAAATGACCTGGAAAGACCTACGTCTTCCAGGTCAAAGAAAGCTTGTAGACCACCAGGTCTGGCGAGATGAATTGTCAGATTATCCTCAACTTCCAGTTGGGGGTAGGGGTCTTGCTACAGCTTCAAGCGTCCTCAGGACAATCCAACAGGCTCAATAGGTGTCACAAATATCATGCGAGAAAGAAAGGCTCACATGGCATAATAACGTTTAAAACATCAATTTTATTAAAATAATAAATCAGAACACTCACTTGATGGGAGATCAAAAACAGCTCATATAAAATTGGTTGCGGTAATCGTAAGGGGTCCACCCGGCATGTTTCGGCTACATAGCCTTCACCTGGGGCCTTCATGAAGGCTATGTAGCCGAAACATGTCGGGTGGACCCCTTACGATTACCGCAACCAATTTTATATGAGCTGTTTTTGATCTCCCATCAAGTGAGTGTTCTGATTTATTATTTTAATTTTTTTCACCTAGTGCTGTTATAAAAAAATTTTTTTTTTCATTGAGGACACATTTATCGTTTATATATATTATTATTCATATATACATATAGCGCTACACTATATATTCTTGTTTCAGAAGTAGTTCTTTGACAGACAGAAAGTCAAACTGTCAATCAAAAAATTCCGATGCCTCCTAGATAGGTCCGAGGACCCCAGGGCCCACTGTACTGAGGTTAACGCATCCTCGTGGCTGATGATGGTATATAAAGAGCCCACATCCGCCGTAATGAGGAAGCAGGAAGATGTAATGGTCAGAGACTCTAAAATCTGTATGACGTGTTTTGTATCTTTTAGGGATGCATTCGTTTTCATGACCAATGGCTGGAGGAAGGTGTCAATGTATTGACCCAGTCTGGAAGAGACAGAGTCAATACCATTGACTATAGGTCTACTCGGTGGGTTGACACTGTTCTTATGAATCTTGGGGAGAAAGTAGATAATTGGTGTACGGCAGAACAAGGGATCCAAATACTGGGTCTCCTTAGCACTAAGTACTCCTATATGCTTCCCTCTCTCCACAAGGGAGTGAAGTTCACCCTTGTATTCCAACATCGGGTCCTTGGTCAGGATACTATAGGTGTTACTGTCACTTAACAAATTATTCATTTCATTCCTATAGTAGGTTTTACTCAACAAAACCAGCCCCCCCCTTTATCAGCGGGGTGGATCGTTCCAAATCGTTCCTATCAGACAATGCCTTAATACCTCTACTAATGTATAGAGGGTCATTCACTTTCCTAACCTTAAAGTGGAGTTCCACCCAAAAGTGGAACTTCCACTCATCAGATTCCTCCCCCCCTCCGGTGACACAGTTGGCACCTTTCAGGGGGGAGGGGGGTACAGATACCTGTATATTACAGGTATCTGTACCCACTTCCGGCGTAGATAGCCGCAGAATCTGCGGTTATTTACGCCACTTCCTGCTCCCTCCCCGCTGCCTGCTGGGAAACACACGGGTCCCAGAGGCAGCAGGGAGCATTCGTATTGCGCGGCGCGACTCGCGCATGCGCAGTAGGGAACCGGGAAGTGAAGCCGCACGGCTTCACTTCCTGATTCCCTTACCGAAGATGGAGGCGGCAGCACCCGAGGACGGAGAAACGCTTCGGCCTCGGGTGCCGACATCGCGGGCGCCCTGGACAGGTAAGTGTCCATGTTTTAAAAGTCAGCAGCTGCAGTATTTGTAGCTGCTGACTTTTAAAAATGTTTTTTTTTCGGCGGCGCTCCGCTTTAAGTGCGTCCAAATCCTTCACCACCATATTCCTAA
Organism: Aquarana catesbeiana; assembly: GCF_042186555.1. Taxonomy (NCBI): domain Eukaryota; kingdom Metazoa; phylum Chordata; class Amphibia; order Anura; family Ranidae; genus Aquarana; species Aquarana catesbeiana. The sequence goes on along the minus strand of NC_133324.1, from coordinate 820,604,754 downwards.
ACACTTTTAGGTGCTCAGCATCAGTAGCTGGGGGGTTGAACACTGACTTATTCCGCAGGTTGGAATGATGGCCCCCCTGGGAACTAATAATGGTAGTTCTCACTGACGGGGTGTGTAAAAAATATTTTTTGATGTTCAGTGTACGTATAAACTTTTGTAAGTTAACATATGTCTGAAACTTGTTCAGGTTGCATGTGGGAGCAAATTTTAAACCCTTATCCAGTACTTTAACTTCCTCTTCACTTAGGGGTATTCTGCTCAGATTGTATATCCCCGCACCTAGTGGGGTTTTATTCTTTTGAGTTCTGATACCCCCTCTCCTTCCTCTCTTGTTTTTCTTTTTCGCGGAAGGGAACTTCCCTGTCCGGGTTCCTGAGTCAGTGTGTCCCGTCTCCCTCCTGGATTCGGTGGGATGAACGGAAGGCCCCTTCCTCTCCCTCCCCGGGCTCCGTGAAAATCCCCTCTTCTGCGTGAGTCCGGGTTGGCTAAAGGTGAAAAGCGATTTTGTGTAACCAGATGATTACCATAATACGGCTGCACTTGACCCCTATTAGAATAGTTAGGTGGTGCCGAATGATAAGAATTATTATTACCAGGGCGACTTTCTCTGTAGGGAAAAGCATCATTATGATGATATGATGGTGAATAACCAGATTGTGACTTGATATCCACCATACATATCATTGGTTCCCTCCCCTCCATGAATAGGATATCTATATGGAGAGTGGTGGTAGCCCCCTCGTTTACCTCGGCCCCTTCTATTTTTGCCTCTCTTGAAGGGGGCATTGAAGAAATGACCCCCAGTGGTAGGTGTACCCATTCTGGGGGAGTCTGGATCATCATAGACATAGATCTCATTGTTCCTTGGTTCAATAGATGGAGTATTAATCATAACATCATTACTCACATCTACAGAAGGGATTTGAGTTTGAGTGATGACAGGGGTGGAAACTTGCCATTTAAAAACATTGTTCTTACTAAAATCTTCTAAATCCCTAACTAACTTCTTCTTTTTCTTATTTTGGTTCTCTGTATCCTATTTCACAAGTTTGTTTTTCAGCTCATTAGATAATCTCAAAAAGTCATCAGACTCCTTAAAGGGTTCAAGGGTGGCTTTGAGATCCCTAATTTGAGTTTCCAATAAAGCCATCTTACGACATTTACATGTCAATAAAAATTCCAAAAGTTCTAGGCCTTTGTCAATAAAGAATTTACAGTATTCCTTCATTGCATCACCATCCACAAGTCCGTCATTAGGTGGGACATCCCACCTGATGCGTCTTGGGAATAGTTTAGCTTTTAAATATTGTTCGAAGGAAGTGATATCCCACCATGTCTTAACCTTCTTCTCGAAGATGTGCCCTAATCTCCTACACAGAAACGTGTAGACCTCTTCACTAGTGTACCTTCGATTTGCCATTTTGGGCTCTAAATTTAGTGGTACACTAGTGAGACTCACAGGCAAAAAAGCTCCTGACTGTCAGCGACTGTATCAAAACGCTACCAAAAAACTGTTAGCGATCGCAGGGATCAGGCCTGACTCTGCGAATGCTGAAGTTATGTGTGCTTAGTGTTTTGTAAGTGTCAGTGATCAATCGATACTGCACTTGGGTGGGCTGGGCAGGGCTGGGCCGAGGGGCAAAACGCAGGTGCTAGCAGGTATCTGGGCTGATCCCGCTAACACTGCGTTTTTGGGGACCCTAAACTGCTGGGGACGCTAGTATAGATCTGATCGGATCAGATATTGATCCGTTCAGATACTATAGCACTAAGGGAGGTGTATGCTGCGTGCGTGGGTTTTAGCGGTACTGGCGCTAACCTGACGCTGCCTGGGGCGACGCAGACCTTATCTGACCCTAAAAACGTAACTTATATCACCGCCGGGTGATCAGGGGGTTAAACCTTTATAAGGTAATAAACGGCGGGTGCCCTAAAACTATAATAAACAAACTAACTAACCAACGCCACTCGTAACACTTATATGGTGATCACTGGTGAAAGGGTTAACTAGGGGGCAATCAGGGGGTTAAAACCTTTACTAGGTAGTATATGGGGGTCCCTGTCGCTATAAAACACTGACGGCGAACCTATATACTTACCTCCCTAACTAGCGTCACCTGTGTCACTAATACAGCGATCAGAAAAACGATCACTTAGTGACACTGGCAATGGGGGGTGATCACGGGGTTAAAACTTTATTAGGGGGATTAAGGGGGTACCCTAGACCTAAAGGGGGCTAACCCTAACTGCTCTACCACTTATAACTGTCACAAACTGACACCAATGCAATAATCAGAAAAAAAAACAACTGCTTTTGGTGTCAGTGTGACAGGAGGTACAGGGGGTGATCAGGGGGTGATGGGGGGGTGAAAAGTGTGCCTGCATGTTCTACTGTAAGTGTAGTGTTGTGCAAACTTACTTGGATGTCTTCTCTCTTCGGCACCGGAACGAAAAGACCGGCTCGAGGAGAGATGACACCACTTCCTCCGCTTCTGTTTACATTTCAGAAGCCAAGGAAGAATTTCATTCGCCAGGAGCGATCGCGAGGGGGGGAGCCACGAATGAGTGGCCTCCCCCTCACCTTTGATCGCCCCTGACCAGAATCCGACCGCCGCAGGCACCGGGGGGGTCCGATCAGACCCCCCGCCCACGGGAAAGCAAGGATGTACCTGTAAGCCCTTTTGCCTGCCCGTGCCATCCTGCCGACGTACATCGTCGTGCGGCGGTTGGCAAGTGGTTAAGTGCCCAACGAGCAAGTGGTTGACAGGGAATTTCCCAATTACTGGTGAACAGCTAATATTGCACCTATCCACAATAAGGGTAGCAAGGTAAAAATAGGATTTTTCCATCATACTTACCTGTAAAATCCTTTTCTTGGAGTACATTACGGGACACAGAGCAACCATAATAATGACTATATGGGTTATACGCCACCTATAGGTGGATGGACACTGGCAGATAGTCAAACAGGAAGTCCAGACCTATATAACCCCTCCTACACAGGAAGGACCTCAGTTTTGTAGCAAAGCAATGAATATCTCCAAAAAGATGGGAGGGACCGCTGTGTCCCGTGATGTACTCCAAGAAAAGGATTTTTCTTGGGGTACAAGAAAATCAAGTAATTCTGATCGCCAGAACTACCCCTAGAGTATTCAGTGATCTAACTCCTGCCAACTGAGAATCAGAAAGAAGGCAAGACATTGTCTTGATTTATGTGAAAACTAGACACCATTCTAGGCAAAAAATGGATGAGGAGGACGCAACATCACCTTTTCATGCAAGGAGAACGGCTCATGCAAGGTAAACTCTGACATTCCACTTAGTGAAGTGATAGGCAAAGAAGGCACTTTCCGAGATAAAGGACCAGCAGAATCCCCCGATTGGTTTAAAAAGTGGCCTCTGCAAGGACAGTCAAGATCAAATTCAAGTCCCAAGGACACAAGAATGGCCTGACAAGCGGGACTGTCTACGTTACACGTTGTATGAAGTATGAATCAAGGAGTGAGAAACAACGGCCTCTGGTACCCTTAACGGTACTTAAGGCCAATCTCATTTCTCGTACCGCTTGGAGAAAGAAAAAGAAAATCTCCCACTCACATATTTCTGCGGGTGCCACTTCCTGGCTTCACCCCAGGCAGAATAATATTTCCAAGTCCTATAATTGAAGTTCCCTGAAGTTGGCTTCCAGGGGCTCAACAGTGCTGAGATACGGGACTCAAGACCATTAGGTCCCGCTGGACTAGGAGTGTCCCAGGAGCGACCCCCGCAAGACTCGCTATGTCAGTGTACCAAGCCCTCCTGGGCTAATTCGGGTAACATTATTATCAGTGTTACCCCTTCTGGATTCCACGCAAAAGATGTGGCAGAAGTCAAAACAGAGGGAAAGCATCAAATAAGGGAGAATTGGTCCCTAAGGTGTTACCAATGCATCTACCTCTATTGCCAATGGGACACTCGTCCCAGACACAACCTGTCCCAACCTGTTGTAGAACTTGGAATCTAGTAGATTCACCTGCAGAGCTCCACCTGCACTATTCTATACCTGGAATATGCACTGACGATAGAGAGAGACAGAATGTGGTTCACCTTCCTGAGCCGCATGACTCCTGGTGCCGCCCTGGTGGTTGATATATATTTCCTGCAGAGGCTTTTCCAAATGAATCTACAACTGGTTTGTACCATAATCAAGAGAAGGGCATACTGGCCAAAAACTCCAAGATATTTATGGGCAGTATACGCTCCTGTGGAGACCAAGTCCACTGAACTGTAGCCACCCTCAAACCAAATAGAGAGACTGGGAACAGAGCCCTCCGGCAATCCAATTCCTGGATCTTCAAGTTCCAGACAGAGAGAATGATCCTCTCCAAGACCTGGAGTAGGACTGTACATAAGGAATGTGCTTCGACCTAGATACAGCTTCCTACTGCAAAATGTATTGAAGGAAAATCTGGACCAACTGCTTCCTGAGCAAAGTTTATTGAGGTATACTGGGATTGACACCCCCTGCATCTTTAGCAAGTCCAGCACCGAAGCTAGGAGCTTTGTAAACCTCAAACTGTGGCCAGCCTGAAGGATAGCCACAAAAAAGAAAACAGACGACTTTCCACTGCAATTACAGAAATCTTTGATGAGCGTGGAAACAACCCGGCACATAAGGCTGTGTGTTTCCTGATGATTATGGGCCCCGAAAACTACCTCTTGCAGAGAGGTCATCACTGAACAGGCCGATCTGAAACAGCAGGATGCCCAGTGGATTGAGATCTTAAGATATACCTCATGTCCCTTTTCAGTTTTGAAGCTGCTACCATCTAATTGTTTTACAATAATGAGCCCATAACTTTTGCTCCAAGACCCAACGCAAGGCCAAGACTGACCCGACTAAGGAAGGCGCGAACCACATCAGAGATTGCTCTAAAATCTTATGGTCTGAGATACTCTCAAACACAGCAACCTCAGATGCCTCCCTCACTTAGAAGGGAAACCTGGGCAGGCTTCCATTCAAGTACTAACCAGGCTTGATCCGAGATCAGGTGCCACAGTGGCTCAGATCACCCTGATGCCATTGGTCCAACAGGAGACGTGAACATTGCCAGACCACTGAACCTGAAGGCAGAGACGTGAACATTGCCAGACCACTGAACCTGAGGGCAGTGTACCTGCCTCACCGTTCTAAGTCATTTAGCTAGTCTAATGCCGCGTACACACGATCGGACATTCCGACAACAAAATCCATGGATTTTTTCCGACGGCTGTTGGCTCAAACTTGTCTTGCATACACAAATCTTGTCAGAAATTCCGAATGTCCAGAACACGGTAACGTACAACACGTACGACAGCACTAGAAAAGGGAAGTTCAATTAGCCAGTGTGCCACCCTTTGGGCTCCTTCTGCTAATCTCGTGTTAGTAGAAGTTTGGTGAGAGACGATTCGCGCTTTTCAGCCTCGTGCTTTTCAGATCGTTACTGCTCTTTAGTTTGTGCTTGTGGGTTTGTATCTGGTTTTCAATGCGTGTAGTCAGTTCGCATTTGTTTTTCAGTGCATATTTTATAGTACGGATTTTATTTTGCAGTGCGTTTTTGTCCGTTCGTTACTGCTTTTCAGCTCGCTCTTCTCAGGCCTTTCTGTTTTTCAGTGCGTTCTGTTAGTTCGTTCTGACTAGCTGATTGTTTTGAAGCCATGTTGCAGTTACGTACTCATTGTAGAGTTTGTGCTGTGCAGGGACTTGGTGTTGGGGGTCTTATTACTTTGACCCAAGCCCACTCCATGAACAGGGCGGGGAGGAGTTCATGGACCAAGAATTGGTTGCTCCAGCGTGACCAATTCTCACACATGCCTTTGTTGCGGGAGATCCAGGAGAATAATCCTGATAATTTCAGGAATTATCTCTGGTTGACAGACCTCGTTTTTTACCCTGTTTTTCACTATCTGTTGGCTTTGCTGTCTCCTTATATTACCAAGCAGGACACCTGCATGTGGCAAGCCATCACTCACGAACAGAGGCTAGTCTTTGCGGTACTTGGCAACAGGGAGAAGTCTGCAGGACATTAAGTTCTCGACAGGCATCCCCCCCCCCAGGCTCTGGGGATCATTACTCCAGAGACCTGTTCTGCTATCATTCAGGTCCTGCAGAAGGACTATATTAAGGTAAGATTTCTCCTTTAACCACTTAAGGACCGCCTCACGCCAATGTACGTCGGCAAGGCGGCACGGACAGGCAAAATCACGTATATGTACGTGATCTGCCTCCCGCGGGTGGGGGGTCCGATCGGACCCCTCCCCCCTGGTGCCCGAGGCGGTCCTCTTTTGTCCCCCGGCGATCGGAGGTGAGGGGGAGGCCATCCTTTCGTGGCCCCCCCTCGCGATCGCCGCCGGCCAATCAGATCATTTTCTTTGCTGCTGTATGCTAAACAGCAGCAAAGGAAATGATGTCATCTCTCCTCGGCTCGGTATTTTCCGTTCCGGCGCCGAGGAAAGAAGACAGGAATGTGAGTAAAAAAACACCCCCCGATCACCCCCCAATCACCCCTCCCCCCTCCCTGTCACACTGACACCAAGCAGTGTTTTTTTTTTTTTTCTGATTACTGCATGGTGTCAGTTTGTGACAGTTACTGTGTTAGGGCAGTAAGTGTTAGCCCCCTGTAGGTCTAGGGTACCCACCTAACCCCCCTAATAAAGTTTTAACCCCTTGATCACCCCCATGGCCAGTGTCACTAAGTGATCATTTTTCTGATCGCTGTATTAGTGTCGCTGGTGACGCTAGTTAGGGATGTAAATATTTAGGTTCGCCGTCAGCGTTTTATAGCGACAGGGACCCCCATATACTACCTAATAAATGTTTTAACCCCTTGATTGCCCCCTAGTTAACCCTTTCACCACTGATCACCGTATAACTGTTATGGGTGACGCTGGTTAGTTCGTTTATTTTTTATAGTGTCAGGGCACCCGCCGTTTATTACTGAATAAAAGTTTAGCCCCTTGATCGCCCGGCGGTGATATGCGTCGCCCCAGGCAGCGTCAGATTAGCGCCAGTAGTGCTAACACCCACGCACGCAGCATACGCCTTCCTTAGTGGTATAGTATCTGAACGGATCAATATCTGATCCGATCAGATCTATACTAGCTTCCCCAGCAGTTTAGGGTTCCCAAAAACGCAGTGATAGCGGAATCAGCCCAGATACCTGCTAGCACCTGCGTTTTGCCCCTCCGCCCGGCCCAGCCCAGCCCACCCAAGTGCAGTATCGATCGATCACTGTCACTTACAAAACACTAAACACATAACTGCAGCGTTCGCAGAGTCAGGCCTGATCCCTGCGATCACTAACAGTTTTTTTGGTAGCGTTTTGGTGAACTGGCAAGCACCAGCCCCAGGCAGCGTCAGGTTAGTGCCAGTAGCGCTAACACCCACGCACGCACCGTACACCTCCCTTAGTGGTATAGTATCTGATCGGATCAATATCTGATCAGATCTATACTAGCGTCCCCAGCAGTTTAGGGTTCCCAAAATGCAGTGTTAGCGGGATCAGCCCAGATACCAGCTAGCACCTGCGTTTTGCCCCTCCGCCTGGCCCAGCCCAGCCCACCCAAGTGCAGTATCGATCGATCACTGTCACTTACAAAACACTAAACACATAACTGCAGCGTTCGCAGAGTCAGGCCTGATCCCTGCGATCGCTAACAGTTTTTTTGGTAGCGTTTTAGTGAACTGGCAAGCAACAGCCCCAGGCAGCGTCAGGTTAGTGCCAGTAGCACTAACACCCACGCACGCACCGTACACCTCCCTTAGTGGTATAGTATCTGATCGGATCAATATCTGATCCGATCAGATCTATACTAGCGTCCCCAGAAGTTTAGGGTTCCCAAAAACGCAGTGTTAGCGGGATCAGCCCAGATACCTGCTAGCGCCTGCGTTTTGCCCCTCCGCCTGGCCCAGCCCAGCCCACTCAAGTGCAGTATCGATCGATCACTGTCACTTACAAAACACTAAAAGCATAACTGCAGCGTTCGCAGAGTCAGGCCTGATCCCTGCGATCGCTAACAGTTTTTTTGGTAGCGTTTTGTTGAACTGGCAAGCGCCAGCGGCCTAGTACACCCCGGTCGTAGTCAAACCAGCACTGCAGTAACACTTGGTGACGTGGCGAGTCCCATAAATGCAGTTCAAGCTGGTGAGGTGGCAAGCTCAAGTAGTGTCCCGCTGCCACCAAGAAGAAGACAAACAGGCCTGTCGTGCCCATAGTGCCCTTCCTGCTGCATTCGCCAATCCTAATTGGGAACCCACCACTTCTGCTGCGCCCGTACTTCCCCCATTCACATCCCCAACCAAATGCAGTCGGCTGCATGAGAGGCATTTTCTTTATGTGCTCCCGTCCTCCCGAGTACCCCTACCCAACGAACCCCCCAAAAAAGATGTTGTGTCTGCAGCAAGCGCTGATATAGGCGTGACACCCGCTATTATTTTCCCTCCTGTCCTGACAATCCTGGTCTTTGCATTGGTGAATGTTTTGAACGCTACCATTCACTAGTTGAGTATTAGCGTAGGGTACAGCATTCCACAGACTAGGCACACTTTCACAGGGTCTCCCAAGATGCCATCGCATTTTGAGAGACCCGAACCTGGAACCGGTTACAGTTATAAAAGTTAGTTACAAAAAAAGTGTAAAAAAAAAAAAATATATATAAAATAAAAAAAAAATAGTTGTCGTTTTATTGTTCTCTCTCTCTATTCTCTCTCTATTGTTCTGCTCTTTTTTACTGTATTCTATTCTGCAATGTTTTATTGTTATTATGTTTTAACATGTTTGCTTTTCAGGTATGCAATTTTTTATACTTTACCGTTTACTGTGTTTTATTGTTAACCATTTTTTTGTCTTCAGGTACGCCATTCACGACTTTGAGTGGTTATACCAGAATGATGCCTGCAGGTTTAGGTATCATCTTGGTATCATTCTTTTCAGCCAGCGGTCGGCTTTCATGTAAAAGCAATCCTAGCGGCTAATTAGCCTCTAGACTGCTTTTACAAGCAGTGGGAGGGAATGCCCCCCCTCCCCCACCGTCTTCCGTGTTTTTCTCTGGCTCTCCTGTCTCAACAGGGAACCTGAAAATGCAGCCGGTGATTCAGCCAGCTGACCATAGAGCTGATCAGAGACCAGAGTGGCTCCAAACATCTCTATGGCCTAAGAAACTGGAAGCTACGAGCATTTCATGACTTAGATTTAGCCGGATGTGAACAGCGCCATTGGGAAATTGGGAAAGCATTTTATCACACCGATCTTGGTGTGGTCAGATGCTTTGAGGGCAGAGGAGAGATCTAGGGTCTAATAGACCCCAATTTTTTCAAAAAAGAGTACCTGTCACTACCTATTGCGATCATAGGGGATGTTTACATTCCCTGAGATAACAATAAAAATGATAAAAAAAATAAAAATGAAAGGAACAGTTTAAAAATAAGATAAAAAAGCAAAAAAATTATAAAGAAAAAAAAAAAAAAAAAAAAAGCACCCCGTCCCCCCTGCTCTCGCGCAAAGGCGAACGCAAGCGTCGGTCTGGCGTCAAATGTAAACCGCAATTGCACCATGCATGTGAGGTGTCACCGCGAACGTCAGATCGAGGGCAGTAATTTTAGCAGTAGACCTCCTCTGTAAATCTAAAGTGGTAACCTGTAAAGGCTTTTAAAGACTTTTAAAAATGTATTTAGTTTGTCGCCACTGCACGTTTGTGCGCAATTTTAAAGCATGTCATGTTTGGTATCCATGTACTCGGCCTAAGATCATCTTTTTTATTTCATCAAACATTTGGGCAATATAGTGTGTTTTAGTGCATTAAAATTTTAAAAAGTGTGTTTTTTCCCCAAAAAATGTGTTTGAAAAATTGCTGCGCAAATACTGTGTGAAAAAAAAATGAAACACCCACCATTTTAATCTGTAGGGAATTTGCTTTAAAAAATATATAATGTTTGGGGGTTCAAAGTAATTTTCTTGCAAAAAAAAAAAAAAAATTTTCATGTATTTTGATTTCACTCTTCACTGCCTATCACAGTTTCGGAGGCCATGGAATGCCCAGGTGGCACAAAACCCCCCCAAATTACCCCATTTTGGAAAGTAGACACCCCAAGATATTTGCTGAGAGGTATAGTGAGTATTTTGCAGACCTCACTTTTTGTCACAAAGTTTTGAAAATTGAAAAAAGAAAAAAAAAATGTTTTTTCTTGTCTTTCTTCATTTTCAAAAACAAATGAGAGCTGCAAAATACTCACCATGCCTCTCAGCAAATAGCTTGGGGTGTCTACTTTCCAAAATGTGGTCATTTGGGGGGGTTTTGTACCACCTGGGCATTCCATGGCCTCCGAAACTGTGATAAGCAGTGAAGAGTGAAATCAAAAATTTACATCCTTAGAAATCCTGAAGGCGGTGATTGGTTTTCGGGGCCCCGTACGCGGCTAGGCTCCCAAAAAGTCCCACACATGTGGTATCCCCATACTCAGGAGAAGCAGCTAAATGTATTTTGGGGTGCAATTCCACATATGCCCATGGCCTGTGTGAGCAATATATCATTTAGTGACAACTTTGTGCAAAAAAAAAAAAAAAAGTGTCACTTTCCCGCAACTTGTGTCAAAATATAAAATATTCCATGGACTCAACATGCCTCTCAGGAAATAGCTTGGGGTGTCTACTTTCCAAAATGGGGTAATTTGGGGGGGGGGGGGTTGTGCCATCTGGGCATTTTATGGCCTTCAAAACTGTGATAGGTAGTGAGGAGTGAAATAAAAAATTTACGCCCTTAGAAATCCTGAAGGCAGTGATTGGATTTCGGGGCCCCGTACGCGGCTAGGCTCCCAAAAAGTCCCACACATGTGGTATCCCCGTACTCAGGAGAAGCAGCTGAATGTATTTTGGGGTGCAATTCCACATAGGCCCATGGCCTGTGTGAGCAATATATCATTTAGTGACAACTTTTTGTAAATATTTTTTTTTTTTTTGTCATTATTCAATCACTTGGGACAAAAAAAAAAATATTCAATGGGTTCAACATGCCTCTCAGCAATTTCCTTGGGGTGTCTACTTTCCAAAATGGGGTCATTTGGGGGTTTTGTACTGCCCTGCCATTTTAGCACCTCAAGAAATGACATAGGCAGTCATAAACTAAAAGCTGTGTAAATTCCAGAAAATGTACCCTAGTTTGTAGACGCTATAACTTTTGCGCAAACCAATAAATATACGCTTATTGACATTTTTTTTACCAAAGACATGTGGTCGAATACATTTTGGCCTATATGTATGACTAAAATTGAGTTTATTGGATTTTTTTTATAACAAAAAGTAGAAAATATCTTTTTTTTTTTCAAAATTTTCGGTCTTTTTCTGTTTATAGCGCAAGAAATAAAAACCGCAGAGGTGATCAAATACCATCAAAAGAAAGCTCTATTTGTGGGAAGAAAAGGACGCAAATTTCGTTTGGGTACAGCATTGCATGACCGCGCAATTAGCAGTTAAAGCGACGCAGTGCCAAATTGGAAAAAGACCTCTGGTCCTTAGGCAGCATAATGGTCCGGGGCTGAAGTGGTTAACATGAAATTATATGCATTTAATTTTTGCTAATGTATTGTATTTCTTTCATCATTTCCTAATTACCATGATTGTAATATGCTGTGAATGTCCCCTTTGTCCTCATGCATGCTGGAATTTTTTAAAGTTCCTTTTTTTGTCCTTCATGTATATTTGCACTTCACTAACCTCCCCAGAATGCTATCCTGGGCCCATACACACCTAGCGCAGTCACTTAACAATGTATTTTGTCAGCTCCATTGTAGTGCTTTACCCTAAACACCCCCTAAAATGTGTGTAATTTATGTGATACATGAGGTGACAATCTCTTCTTCTGCAAAATATTTTTTTTTTTTATGATTTTTTATTTTTCAAAAAGTTTTAAAAAGTTTTTGTAACAAATATATATCAACATAACAAAAAGTCATGACAGTTTGCATAGAAACAATCACAATATAATTAGTGCAAACATTGTAAAGAAAAAAAAAAAAAGAAGAAAACATGGTGAGGATATCTGTATAGGTGGAAGTCAGCTTCTTCCCAAATTGGGGCATGTATAATAAGAAAAAAGTACATCCATACAGTATCTATATTGCTATCACAGTAACATGTTCAAAACACAAGGATGCTCAAGAGGACATGTAATTTGGAATCAAAAAGGAGCAGAAATGGAAGGTACTGAGCAATATTTTGAATCATCCCAAGGTTTCCAAATTTTTTCGAATTGGGGAATTTTACCTTCAATTTTTGCTGTTAAATGTTCCATTTTACGTATATCTGCAACAATGGCAAGAGCGTGGTGTAAAGTGGGAACGTTGGTAGAGAGCCAAAGTCTAGGGATGGCTCTTTTTGCTGCCAAAAGTACAAAGGACCCTAGTCTCTGTAGTGATTTAGGGATATCCGGGAAGGGTAGCCCTAGTAAGAAATGTATGGGATTCAATTGAATAGGCGTGGCGAAAAGTGATTGCAATATATTTTGTATCTCAATCCAATATGCACTTAGGACGTGACAATCCCAGAAAATGTGAAGATGTGTACCTACGGACTGCCCACATCTCCAGCACAAATCAGAAAGAGATGCATTTTGGGCATGTAGCAACTCAGGAGTTTTGTACCAAAGAAATATTATCTTAATAGCGGTCTCCTTTTGTGCCACGCATCTGGAGACTTTAAAAGCCGACTCCCAGATTTTACCCCAATCTAATAGTGAAATTGATCTGTTTAGCATCTTGGACCATTTAGTCATGTATCTGTGTATGGAGTCATTTAAGGGGGGTGTTGTCTGGAGTATTTTATATCTTCTGCAAAATATTATGTTGTGGGTCTGCTACACACACACCTTGTTTATGTTGTTAATGTATGTAATGCATTAATGATAAAGAGATTCATCATTTTCAGCACCATGAATGATTTTTGGGGAGTCACCAAAATGGCATGATTGTGGAAAATTATAAAGCACCGTGGGAGTTATTTACTAATGGAAAATCCACTTTGCACTCCAAGTGCACTGCAAATGTGCACTTGGAGTGCAAAGTGAATTTGCCTTTAGGAAATAACCCCCATTGTCACTGTAAACAACAACTTACTCCAAAAACTGCTATTGGGAATTGAAAGAAGAAGCAACACATTGTGGAGTCTTCAAATTTTTACTCTGTGCACATTCATATGTGCCTTAGAAAAGGGTTTTTGAACAAACCAACATATTTTAGGAATAACATTTTTGATATAGACAGTACAAATAGCCTTTTCTGTGTTAAATAGGCATGTTTAAAACCATAAAACAATACCCAACTCAGGAACTTACAAAGTTCAGCTTTAAAAAAATGAAGGCAAGATCAGACATTAGTATGTCCAAACTGTGTTGATCATGCCTTCATCAGATGGGTTGATGTCACCCCTGTGAAGATGCACACAAATTGAGAGTCAAAATGGGGATTTCCCTCCTGATTCCATGCCTAATGTCAACATGTGCTAGCTCACATCATGGGGGATCAATGGATGTGTTTCGGGGGTGCAACCCCTTCCTCTCAGCTACTTTAGTTGCAAGGAAGGGGTTGCACCCACCAAACGCGTACATTGATATCCCGTGATGGCAGGTAGCTCATGTTAACACATTGTGTGAATCTTCAAAAATTGGCTTTCAACATACTTAAAAAATTGGTGAAAAATATAAAAAAAATGAAGACTTTAGGTGTTTTTTAGATTCGGCCTAAAACATCAGTGATGTTTTTGAGTCTTTTTTCCACATCATTGATGTCTGTCTTGATCTTTTGTAAATCACGATTGCACACCATGATCTCCTTGATGAGGACGTGTGCACTTGCACTTGTGAAATGCGAATCTTCTTCCACAACATCCACATCACCTAAAATTAAAAAACACACCATGTATTATAAATATGCAGGCATACATCTATTATCTGAAACTGTGGTCTCAGACACTCACCTGTTGTGGTCACTATTTTGCCCACTTCATAAACCTCTCCTTCCTCCACATCTTCTGGTTGTGGTGTGGGGATTTGCTATTCTTTCAGAGGTGGGGGTCCCTGGTGTCCTCAGATGTCCCAAGTCTTTTCTCCCCTATGTGAATAAAAAAAAGGTATACTTAGCACACAGATATTTGAGGCCAGAAATAGTAATATGAAACATTGCTTGGAAATGTCTTACAATTGTCTTTTTTGGCAGTGTTCCAAGCTGAAGACATCATTTTTTTCTCCCCTTTCTAAAACTGGAATACTTACCTTTTTTGTACAATTTTCACACATGGAGACACCCCTGGTATCCACTGGAGCACCTATGTGGGACACCCTAAAAAGTTTGTTCTGGTGTCCCACACTAGTGCTCCTGCGTCCAGATGTGTAAACAGCTGCTGAGTGTCCCCTCCTTGCACTGAATCAAGCTTGCATTTCATTCTAGTACAAACCCATCTAGACAATGTCATAAACTTCTTTTAATACAAATAGGCCTGAACAAATGTAGTTAATCTGTATCTGCCAAAAACATTGTATTAGTGGGCGAACTAATGATGTTTACTACAAATGACTACTGTTGTCGTTTTAAACTGTACAACAGTAAAGAAAAGCACATGGAGAAGCATGCAAGTAATAATAATAATAATTATAATAATAATAGAAACACACGACAACTACTTACTTTTTTGAAGAACTCTCTTTACCTTTCTGTACTGATCCTGCTCCCTCAATTTCAGGTCTGACCAGCGTTTCCTCAATTGATCCTTGGATCGTCGTACCCAAAATTCCTGTGTAGACTTTTCACAACTTTAGCCATGATCTTGGTCTTTCTGACATTTGGGTTTGGGTAATGTCCATGCTTCCTATCATAGTCGGCCCTCTTCAAGATGTCCACCATCTCCACAAAGGACATATTTGATGCCTTAAATCTCCACCGGGATCGGGACGTTCGTGGCTCCGGGCTTTCGTCGCTGCTGCTGCTGTCTGCATGCACTTGCTCTTTCTCCGCCATGTGCTCTCCCCACTGTGCAGAAAGAGAAGGGGTGGGGAATAGACTAGAAAGAAGGTCAGGGGCGGATGGAGTTTCACGCATGCGCAGTGTATAAAGCGTAACACGCGTGCGTCGTACGTACGATCTGTGAGCGGAGGAAGAAGTATCGGAAGCGCCAAAATTGGTGGCCTGAGGAGCAGATATAATAGGAAGCGTAATAAGGTCCAGGAATTCATGAGATCAGGAGCAGCAGCAGATACAATTTATGTCCCCAGGCTGTGGTACTATGAGAGACTGCGTTTTCTGACAGACCAGACTGAACTCAGGCAATCCCTCTCAACCCTTCCTTCCACTCTTCCTTCCACGCTTCCTTCCACCCCAGCTGAGGCTTCCGACGTCCAACCTGGGCCTTCCAGCCAGGAAGAAGAAGTGGAGGAGCCCAGCTTGAGTCAGGTATAGCATTGTTCAACATATTTCTGGTTGTAAAATTAATGATGTTAACTAGATGTTATTATTGGTCACTAATTGCTGATTTAATAAAGTGTTTTACATATCAGTGGCCAAAAATGTTTGGGACAAGAAGGAAAAATGTGGGGTCAGAATGATAGTCTTTTCTATTTGTTAACATTCAATTTGCAACAGTCATGAGCTGAAAATTGTGTGTGATTGATGAACAAAAAACTAAAACTATGTTCTTTTTTCATACACGGGAAAGTCTCAGCCAGAAGGAGGGTGTGGAATGTGGCAGCCAGGAGAAGGCTGTTGAATGTGGCAGCCAGAAGGTAGCCGGGTAAGTGGCAGCCAGGAGGTGGCCGGGACCAGTAGTAGCCTGACAGAATCCCAGGTCCCTCCCCTCCGCCTTCCAACCAAAAGGCCCAGGAAGGGGAGTAATGTGCAGGAGGCAGCGCTTGGGCATATTCAGAAGGCTAAGGCGGCCCTCAGAGCCACCCCCACTCTTCAAGAGGCCTTTGCCTGCATGACTGCCAGCAAAATGCAGGAAATGGAGGAGGGCTAACGCCTCTTGTGTGAGGAAATTATGTATATGACCCTAAATAAGGGGTTGAGGGGCCAAATCACAACCAAAACACACCTGTGTGAGTTTGACCATCCTCCTCCACCTGCCTCACCTCTAACACCACAGCCATAGCCTGGAAGCAAGCTGGGAAGGAAGAGTGGAAGTAAGATAAGAAAGTGATGGCCTGGGTTCAGTCTGGTCTGACAAAAGACGCAGGCTATTGTATGACCACAGCCTGGGGACATATATGTCATCTGCTGCTGTTCCTGATCTCTTGTAGTCCGGGACCGGATTGTACTCACTATTAAATGGACTCCTCAGGCTACCAATTTTGGGTGTAAAATAGTTGATGTGTGCCCTGGGGTACAAAGGCTTCGCCAACTTCACCAGTTTCTCCAGCGTTGCCTTCCTCTTTATTTTATTATGACCCATAATAAATGGCTATTTTGTATTCACAAATACTTGCCTATGTGTTTTACTTCAAAAAGGACAGTTTGTTTGTGAGTAGCCAGGTACATTTCCAAAATACGATGTCAAATTAACAAGGGACACAATAATGGTGTTTTGGTAACTTGACACACAAAACAAAAAACAATATTATGGAGAGCACTAGAAAAAAACAAAAACAAGTAGATCTTGATTAAAAAAAAATACTATAAACAAAAATTAAATACATTATTATGGAGATCTGACGAAAACCAAAAAATAAAACATTCAGGAGATCACGAGAAATAATAAAGAAATCATTTTTTCAGAAATCCATGTGAATATCAGCAGCAAAACAACTTCATTATTCTAGCATTCTAAAAAAGAAGAGAATGCGCTGCATTAAACGATTTTAAAAATTGCAGCGTGACGAATGTGCTATCTCCATTATGAACGCTAGTTTTACCAGACCGAGCGCTTCCATCTCATACTCGATTCTGAGCATGCGTGGAACTTTGTGCGTCGAAATTGTCTACACATGATCGGAATTTACAAGAACGGATTTTGTTGTTGGAAAATTTGAGATCCAGATCTTAAATTTTGTGTGACGGAAATTCCGATGGAAAATGTCCGATGGAGCCTACACACGGTCGGAATTTCCGACAACAAGCTCCCATTGAAAATTCGACCGTGTGTACAGGGCATAACAGATACATAATAGTACAAAAAGTGACTGTGACAAACTAATACGCAGTTCCACAAGGATGCAGGCCTAGACAATGTTGGTCTACCGCTATACCCAGGTATGCAAACATGCAGGTATCCAAGTATTCTTGCCATTCATGCATCTATGTATGCAGCTTAAGGCAATAAGTACATATGTATGTATCCCAAGGCAAATAAGCACATATGTATATATCCGTAGACAAATAAACACATATGTATATAGTCCTAGGCAAATAAGTACATATGCAAAAAAACAGATATGTATGTAGTTCTAGGTAAAATAAGCACATATGTATACAGTTTAATGCAACTAAGCACATATGTATACAATTTAATGCAACTAAGCACATATTTATACAGTTCAAACTAAGCATATACGTATGCAGTATAAATGAAAACGTGCAAGCATGCGTTTAACTGGTCAAATGACGGCAGGGACAGCGTCCCAGAGCGGCCGCTCACGCGCGCTCATGGGGGGTGGTGGTGTGCAGCGTGGTGATCGTAGCCGCGCTGTGTTTCTAGGACATGGCGCGACCCCGGTCTGTTGAAAGAGCTGCATCCATGGCTCTAAACTGCTTCCCGCCCGCCGTACGCCAAATGACGTCCTCGGCTTTGAGCGGGGATATCTGAATGATGCCTGTAGCTAAAAAAGCTATCGTCTTTTAGAGCTGGCGAATCTGTGCACTATAAGAATGATCATAGCGGCTGTTCTGCCGCTTGATCGTTCTTACGGGAGGCGAGAGGGGACGTCCCCCCCCTCCCGCCGCCCTCTGGTGCTTCTACCGACTCACCGCTACGATCGGTGAGTCGGACACAGGATCCGTCGGCCCTGGATGTTCAGAATAGGGATTTCTGGCGGATCAAATGGTCGCCGGAGTCTCTATGATCGTTCGGAGGGGGCGCGATGTTATGACGTCACGCCAGGCCTCTTAATTAAGAAAAGCGGCGCCGTTTCGGCTGGGAAGTGGTGATCGTTTTTCTATTTTTTTTTTTAATTTCAGGCTTCCCAGCCTAGAGGTGAGATGTGGGGTCTTATTGACCGCATATCTCACTGTAAAGAGGACCTGTCATGGCATATTCATATTACAAGGGATGTTTACATTTCTTGTAATAGAAATAAAAGTGATCAAAAAAATGTTCCCGCCCACATATGAAAACGGTGTTCAAACAACACATGTGAGGTATCGCCGCGAACGTTAGAGCGAGAGCAATAATTTTGGTCCTAGACCTCCTCTATAACTCAAAACATGTAACCAGTAAAAATTTTTAAAGCGTCGCCTATGGCGATTTTTGAGTAACGAAGTTTGGCTCCATTTAAAAAAAAAAGCATTTGAAAAATTGCTGCGCAAATACCGTGCAAGATAAAAAGTTGCAATTACCACCATTGTATTCTCTAGGGTCTTTGCTAAAAAAACATATATAATGTTTGGGGGTTCTATGTAATTTTCTAGCAAAAAAAGGATGATTTTTACATGTAGGAGAGAAATGTCAGAATTGGCCTGGTAGGCAAGTGGTTAAACATGTGATCTGCTGTGTCCAATCACAGCCGGTCACATGTAAACAAGGAAGTGCAGGTAATCGGCGCTCCTCGCCTCACACTGACAGAGTGTGTGGCGAGGAGAGCCGATCAGCGGCTCCTCCATGCAGGGGGACATTTAGGAAGGTAATCAGGGCACTGATCATCAGTGCCCTGATTTCAATAGTGAAAAATAGTGTCACCATACAGTGCCCACCAATGCCAGCGATCAGTGCCCACCAGTGGCAGCAATCAGTGCCCACCACTGCCCACAAGTGCCACCAATCAGTGCCCATTAGAGATGCCAGTCAGTGCTGGCAATCAATGCCGCCTATCAGTGCTGCCCATCAATGCCCATCACTGCTGTCAATCAATGCCCATCAGTGTCACCCATCAATGCCCATCAGTACCGCCTATCAGTGCTCACCAGTGCCGCCTATTAGTGCCCACCAGTGCCGCCTAACAGTGCCCATCAGTGCCACATATCAGTGCCACCTATCAGTGCGGCATACTAGTGCCTCCTCATCAGTGCCACCTCATCAGTGCCCATAAGTGCCGCCTCATCAGTTCCCAAAAGTGCCACCTCATCAGTGCCCAAAAGTGCCACCTCATCAATGCCCAAAAGTACCACCTCATCAATGCCCACCAGTTCAGCCTATCAGTGCCCATCAGTGCCGCCTCATCAGCGCACATCAGTGAAGGCGAAAAATTACTTAGTTACAAACATTTTTTTTTTCAAAATTTTTTTTTTTTGTAAATAAATAAAAAAACCCAGCAGTGATTAAATACCACCAAAAGAAAGCTCTATTTGTGTGAAGAAAATGATAAAAAATTTGTCTGGGTACAGTGTAGCATGACCGCTCAATTGTCATTCAAAGTGTGACAGTGCCGAAAGCTGAAAAGTGGCTTGTGCAGGAAGGGGGTGTTAATGCCTGGTAGGCAAGTGGTTAAGCAACATGCGTTTATGGAGGCATGCATTAATGGAAGCATGTAGGTATGTGCTTAAGCAAATATGCGTTTAGGCAAAACACGAAAGCGTGTGTCCATGCAAACAGGCACTTATGCAATACGTGCCCATGGAGACCTGCATTTATGGAATAAGCAAGCATGCATTTATGAAACGTGTTTATGCAACATATATTACGCAATACGCATCTATGCAAACATGTGTCTATGCACCATGTGTTTATGCAAACATGCTTCCACGCAAACACGTATATCTATGCAACATGCATACACACTTATGCCCACAAGTCTATACAAACATATGCTCTTAAAAACCTGCGTTTAAGCAACACGCGTCCATGCAAATGCGCCGTTGCAGCCAGCCTTGGGGGGCTGCATGCTGGGTGGATGGGCGCCACCCGCTTGACAGGCGTGGGGGCCATGGGGTGGGGCCCTCTGCAGGCTTGTGTTCTATGCAAATAAGCAAGCATGTATATTAAGCTGCACCTGCTCAACTGCACCTGGGCCCATACTAGTTATAGTCAGGATTAGCAAAGTACATAGGTATCCAATGCAGCCTCTATGCTGTTTCAACAGCCTAAGGCCTCTTCTACACCTGTGCGACTCGTCCTGCAACTTGGGACTGCAAGGTCGCCTGACAAGTCGCACCCCATGATTTCCAATGAGTACCCTTCACATCCGTGCGTCTTCAAGTTGCAGCGACCCAAAAGAAGCCCCTGCACCACTCCGGTCCGACCTTGACGCGACTTGAGGTCCATAGACCTCAAGATTACACAGGCACCTCTTTACATCGCTGCAAAATCGCATCAAAGGTGCGGCCAAAGTGTGCAACTTTTAAGTCGCACAAGTGTGAAAGGGGAGCCCAAAACTAAGCTCCTGCAGACCCAATGCATTCCATTATGGAGACACAACTCCTTCAAGTGCACCGATGCCCATGTTCTTCCAAACATGTGCTTATGCCACATGTATGTATGTATGTATGCATGCAACATTTATCTAAAACATGTGTTTATTCAAGCATGCGTTTAGGCACTAAGTTTGCAAGCATACAGTATATACCATGCTGCACCTGCCCAACTGCACTTGGCCCCATTCTAGTTTTTACTAGTTTAGCATATATGCATGTTATGCAGCCTTTTCCTGCTTTAGCCTAAAAGTAAGCTCCTGAAGACCAAATGCACATTATTCTGAAGTTTTGCAAGTATGCACCTGTTCAACTGCCCCATACTATTTTTGTGCCAAATGCACAGTATTCTGGAGACCCAACACTTTAAAGTGCACTGCTAGGGGTGTATCGACTTACAGTTGTACAGACTCCCTGGATTAAAGCGGGGTTCCACCCAAATTTTGAACAATATCTGTATGTATTCTCTTCCTTGCCTAGATGCTGACATGCCGTTTAAAAAAATTTAAATCGCCGTAATTACCTTTTATTTTTCTATTCTTCTTTGCACTTCCTGGTTCTCCTCCCGTGAGAGTAGGCATGTTTCTAGCCTCTCCCAGACTCCTGGGAGCTAGTCTCAGGCTTCCCAGGATGCCACTGAGCATGTGCGGGAACGAGCGGTGAATGCTGGGAGCACAGCATTCACCACATCCAGGAAATAAATGCTTGTGGGCTTCAAATGCCCACAATGAAGATGGAAACCGCCTGCAGTGAATAATATAAGTTATTCTTTCCGACGAAATCTGACACAGGCGGACATATTACACACAATATGTGAGTATGTAATGCTGAGAAGAAAAGTTTGTGAATGAACTAAAAAAAAAAAAAAACGATAGATAGGTGAACCCCCGCTTTAAGCAGCCAGTAAGCAGTATATAATCATGACTTGTCTGGCCACACAGATCTCCCTTAGTAAGTACTCACACTTCACTAGAATCCATGGGCTGGTGTTACGTCTCAAGAGGCCCTGCTGAAGCTGTGGACCTCATGGCAACATGGCCAAACTTCCACTTCTTGCCTATATAAAAATAGGCCATACTGAGTGAGCCTGCATGATTAAACAGCACACTGCCCCCAGTGGCCACTGGGAGAACAGACAGTCAGAACTCTCTTTTTTAAAAAAAGAGAAACTGTAAAAATGTAGACTTACCATTCCTGCTGTAGGACTCTGAACATAACAGGAGTCCAATCTTCACCCATCACGGCAAGCTTTGTCATAAAAGACCTT
This sequence comes from Aquarana catesbeiana, assembly GCF_042186555.1. Classification (NCBI taxonomy): domain Eukaryota; kingdom Metazoa; phylum Chordata; class Amphibia; order Anura; family Ranidae; genus Aquarana; species Aquarana catesbeiana. The sequence continues at coordinate 820,582,936 of NC_133324.1, read as the reverse complement.
CAGGGACTGGGTCCCCCTTAATGTGGGGTCCACTCCCCTGGACCTGTATAGCACCCTGTAGGAAAGCACCTTGGTCAGAACAAACACTGTACAGGGTTCCATTATGCAGGGTCCAGTGCCATAAGGCTGCATTACAGGCAAAACCTCGAGGAATCTTCTCTCCTTCCAATGAGGCTCAGGTACCATCCATTTTGGCTGATAGCTTTTTCGAATGGATCCGAATGAAGTCCACGATCCTAAATAGAACTGTCCAGACCTCCAAGTATGCTCCAAGAGCACATGTATCACATTAGTGACCATTCCACTTTACAAATACTGGCGAAAATGAGGTCCTTCCTGTGTAGGAGGGGTTATATAGGGGTGGACTTCCTGTTTGACTATCTGCCAGTGTCCATCCACCTGTAGGTGGCATATAACCCATATAGTCATTATTATGGTTGCTCTGTGTCCCATGATATACGATAAAGAAAGCTGGCAATTACAGGCCAGTGAGTTTAACATCTGTTCCAGGGGCGGATCCACGGAGGGCAACGGGTCAATTGCTCCCCCCCCCCCGAGAAAATAGTGAGCAGGCTCTGCTGATGTCGACCCACCATCAGCTGTTGCTGACACAGGGCAGCGGCACCAAAACTGATAGGCTCTGTGAAGGGAGTGACACAGGCAGACCGGCAACTGCTGGAGATTTCCACCCCTCCTTCTCCTCCTTGAGCCGAGCATTTACCTGGCAATGCCCTCCTATTGGCTACATTCAGGGCCAATGGCTGGGAAACTAGCAGCTAGAGGATTATGGGACATATAGTCCCGGATACCAGCAGGCCCCAGGATGATTCCCTGAGAGGACTGCAGCCCCCAGCATGCCGAGCGGGAGGGGGAAGAGGAAGAGAGGAGAAGAGGGACCATGAGGCTGTCGGGTGGAGGGAGCCAGATATTTTATTATTATCCAAGGTAAGAACTTACCTCCAGGTGGGGGGAGCGAGGGGGATGAGGAGGGGGCGGGATGCAGGCTTCCATAGAGGTACAGGACCTTATCACTGGCTACATCCATCCTTTCCTCCCCTCCACCTGGCTACTTCCACCCTGTCCTCCCCTCCACCTGGCTGCATGTACCCTGTCCTCCTTTTCACCTGGCTGCTCCCACCCGTCCTCCCCTCCACCTGGCAGCATCTACCCTGTCCTCCCCTCCATCTGGCTGCTCCCACCCTGTCCTCCCCTCCACCTGGCTACATCCACCCTGTCCTCCCCTCCACCTGGCTGCTCCCACCCTGTCCTCCCCTCCACCTAGCTGCATCTACCCTGTCCTCCCCTCCACCTGGCTGCTCCCACCCTGTCCTCCTCTCCACCTGGCTTCTCCCACCCTGTCCTCCCCTCCACCTGGCTACACCCACCCTGTTCTCTTCTCCCCTCCACCTGGTTGCATCCACCCTGTCCTCCCCTCCACCTGGCTGCATCCATCCTTTCCTCCTCTCTATCTGGCTGCTCCCACCCTGTCCTCCCCTCCACCTGGCTGCATCCACCCTGTCCTCCCCTCCACCTGGCTGCTCCCACCCTGTCCCCCCTCCACCTGGCTGCTCCCACTCTGTCCTCCCCTCCACCTGGCTGCTCCCACTCTGTTCTCCCCTACACCTGGCTGCTCCCACTCTGTCCTCCCCTCCACCTGGCTGCTCCCACTCTGTCCTCCCCTCCACCTGGCTGCTCCCACTCTGTCCTCCCCTCCACCTGGCTGCAACCACCAATAATTTTTCAAGACACTGTGTATTTATATGCGTGTGTGTGTGTGTATATATAATTGCATTTTATAGTTGCCCCCCCTACTTTTGTCCCTGTCCCCCCCATGTGCCCCTCCTAAATATGAAAGCTGGAGACGCCAATGTCTCTCACCACCCCCCTGCATCGCCGCATTTCTGCATCTAAAAGAAGACTGCCATTACTGTGCAGGCCTCACTCTGGGACAACAGGGACACTGTCACTGGACACTGGCAGTGACAATCTGCATCTGATAACAGGCCACGTAGCAAGTGACAAGGCAGGTAGGCAGGTGATGGTGGAAAATGACACACTCAGGGCTCCCACTGATCCTGCATTATGGTGAGTTGAACTATTTCATTATATATTACAATGTAATAAGAGAAATAATGTGCTTCAATCATCCTGACACCATATTAACCATGCTGCCGTGATAACTGAAGCACCAACACCAGCCATTTCCCCTACATATTGCCCGCAAAAAGTTTGGTAGTGCCCCTCCCGAGATTAGACTCTGGATCTGATCTGTTCTAGTCAAATTAATGGAATTGCTCCTGAGAAGAAGGATTATTGATCACTTAAAAAAAAAAAAAATTTCTGGACCCAAAGTAGCGTGGCTTTACTGAGGGCAGATCATGTCAGTCTAATCTGATTTAATTTTTTGATGATGTCACTATCATGTTTTGGACCAGGGTAAAGTCGTAGATATTACATATCTTAATTTCAGCAAAGCATTTGATACAGTTCCACATAATGATCTAATAAAGCTTGTACAAGCTAGCACTTAACCCTTGGGTGGTTCAGTGGATATGCAGTTGGCTAATGAATAGATACCAGAGTATGACTGAAAATGGTATTCATTCGGAACAGAGACTGTCTTTATGCTGATGATAGAAAGGTGTACAATAAGGTTGATATCCCTGGAGTTATCTGTAACATGGAACATGATTTGGCATGGCTGGAAGATTGGTCAAAGCAGTGGAAACTGCAATTCAAGGTTTCTAAATGTAAAATAATGCACCTAGGGGGAAAAAAAATCCCTTGATAGGCTACAATATTGGGGGTACAGTGTTGGCCAGCACTATAGAAGAAAACGTGATTCAATTTTCTTTCCTTTCACTACAGGTTGATTCCTCCATCAACACTGTGATGATGGGGAAATACCTCTCGCAGAGCTATTGTGTTCTGCAGCAGGGGAGGGTGAGTGGGATGCAGGGAGCCTTCCCAGCCAGCAGAACATGCTGGCAGCAATCACATGTAAAAAATCAGACTAGCTGGTTGTACCCAAGTTGATCGATGGATCAAATTGGGTACAAACAGCCTGCCCATAGATGGATCAAATCTCAGCAAGTTCAGCAGGAAATTCGCCATGTATGGCCAGCTTATGGCCATGCAGTGGGAAAAACAAATAGAATTCTAGGCTGCATCACTACAGTAGATGGGTCACCAGCAGGTAAAAGGAAGTCCTGATTCCCCTGTATAGACCTTGAGTTAGACCTCATTTGGAATACTGTGTCCAATTCTGGAGACCTCACTTACAAAAAGAGAAACTTCAGCAACTTAATACTGTATGTACAGTCTGGAGGAAAGAACTGACTTCAAACTTGGAGGAAATGATTTTAACGAAAGAGTAGTAATTGCTTAAAAAAGACTTCCAGCTGAGGTAGTGAGTCAGTCAACAGTAGGTGGATTCAAACATGCTTGGGACAAACACAGATGAAAAAGTTAAAGAATAACAACCCCCCCCAAAAAAAAAAAATGAGAAGCATGTACAAATATAAAAAAAAATTATGGGGCAGACTCAGTAGTCCACTTTGTCTTTTTTCTGCCATCTCTCTTCTATGTTTCTATGAGTGAAGTTTTAGCTAACGGGCCAAAGGACAGGTAGTGTTTTTTTTATTTTGTTGACACCTGACAATGTCACTTTAAGACAAAAATGCTTTTTAAATTGATTTTACTTCTTTGAATCAAAATTGTTATAAACACACTTGGACTGTGAGAGTTCATATAAGGGGAGCAAGCAGGAAATGCTGTTTACACGATTTTGTCTTAAAAAATGTTGTGTGCAGCAGGGTTAGCTGGAGTATCAGCCTGATCAACTGGTATATTCAACCACAACTGCAAACATAAATACATTCAGTGCTTATCTAAGGTACTGCCACACTTCCTCCTTCCCACACTGAATGTGTGGCAAGATTATAACCTGCAACAGAAAGGATCTTCAGGGTGAAATATGTGAAATTCAGGTGGAGAAGAATAACCAACAGACGTTTGCCTCATCCCAAATAATGTATGTGTGTACGGCTTTCTCTATTTATTCAGATAATAATTCTTTAATAAACTGAGCCTGTCCTAAAGGTTTTATATTGGTAAAAAAAAAAAAAAGAAAAATGGAAAACTCATCCAAGTCATTGAGATGAGTAAAATCTGTTCTATTGAAGCATATAGATCTTGCTAACTGTCTTGTGTGTACAGATCAATGTTTGCTGTGGCTGGGATGCGGGGTTCAGACTTCTGCAACTGGTAAATCCCACAGCGTGCAATATTATGGCCAGGCTGGGATGAAAAAATATAAGTGATGCATGGCATCAACTATCCTAGAAGTTAGGGGAAAGCACAGGTTCCTGGTCAAATTCTGAGACTTACAGTGAGAAGATGGATGGAAATGGTGAACAAAGAATAGTATGTTTACAAGCAGGATGCCATCAACTACTCAAGGTAGATTACATTTTTAAGACTGGAGTTGGGCTGGAGATGGGAAACCTGGGGTAATCTAGTCTATAAATATTAATTTTAACCAAGAATATAGAAGTTAAGGCTAAATTCCAGGTATGCGTTTTATAAATCGTTACATGCTGGACCAATGTAACTATGCATAGACCATATTTGATATTTGTGGGGTCCCTCTAGAAGCTGGAAATCACTGTAGTAGACACTACAACTACAGTGATCTCAAGTAGCTTGCGGGTCCCATGCTGAGTGGCTGCCTGCTGCGTTGCGAAACACAGGAGGTAGGCCGCTCGGCATGGGCTCCATTCAGAGAATGCTTTGCATTTTCTCAATGCAATGTGTCCTCTGATTGGACAAGGTGAAGAGTGTGACTTCACTACCTCTCCACCTCATCCTATCAGAGAACACTTTGAATTAATTATGAAAATGCAAAGCATTCTCTGAATGGAAGCTGTGTCAAGTGGCAGACCTTCTGTGTTCACAACGCAGCAGGGCAGCCAATCAGCACAGGACCCGGAAGGAAGTGGAGCTAACTGGAGGAGCAGTGTCTACTGCAATGATTTACAGCTTCTAAAGGGATACCACAGTTATGGTATATGCATCAGTGGCGGTACCCTAATCCATGCCCCCGGCCCCTAATTTTTAAATTTTTTTTAAGCACATGATTAGAGCCTGAGGCTCTAATTGGCTTAAAAAAAGGGTGGGCTTGGGGTGCAGAGCACTGAAAGATCTGGGACTCGAGAGATGGCCACCCAGAGCAATCTCTCAGTGCTCTGCATCGGCGCAGATTGTGAGCCCAACCGTGTGAGTACCACCAGTACCATTGTTGACCAATGTAACTATGTATAAAATGCCATACATGGAATTCTTCATTAAGTTGATTATACACTGGTAGATTTTCAAAGGAATATTCTCAGCGTATTCGATAACTGGATGAATGGCATTCAAAAGACCTTTAAATTGTGTTTGCTTTTAACATTCAGTTTTGGAATGATAGTACTCTCCCTAACGAAAACCACATACACTGTTAGAACTTGTTAATTTGAGAAAAAGTTTCCATCCTACTCCTTCGATTTTTCTCATCACTGCAGTCACAAATGAACGTTGATTTAACACTAATGATTAAAAAATGTAACGTATGTTCTTAAAATGAAAATTGTGAACAAAATTTTACTGGTGTATGGCCAGCCTAAAGACTATCCCTTTTCCCTAGGCTCTCTTTATTGTCCCATTGCTAACATTCAAATAGCATTGCATAGGAGAGCAGAGAGTCAGAAGAGAGTGAGCACTTTCTAATATTTTTGTGGGTTTTGCACTCTGTTCTTAAGTTCTGGCATGTGATAAAAATGAGAGAAAAGGCTACGTATCAGCTGATAGGAATGTTAACCATCATGCTTTTCTTTTTCTCGCATATAGGAATTCTATGGATGATAAGGGAGATTTTGCAGTGACTAGGTTTATAAAGAAACCATTTCTGACACCCCTGGGTGCATTGTTTTTATCCTGCCAGACACTCATAACATGGGGAAATCAATTTCCCATTTCTCTGCTTTTGTCTAAAATTGTGCTAAAAGCTCATGAGCAGGCACAAAGCAGCATATTGATAAAGTAGGAGTTTCTTAGAAAATGAATGTAAAGAGACTTCTTGTTCTAGTTTCCAGATTATGTCTGAAGTAGGCAATTATACAGATGAGTGCAAACTGCACATCAAATAATGCTATTCACAAGATTGACCGTACACCACCAAATAGGTCATTGCTTTGATCTTATAAGCTTTTGAATAACCAGTGTGACCCACTTGTAAAAAACCGAGTTGGAAATGTTAGGTTATAGTAAATTTAAAGGACATTTTTTTTAAATATAGGTTTTTATTGCTGGCTGTGTCCCTTCTCGAGAAATGCTCCTTCAATTTGTTGGTGATTCTGTCACCGGCACAGAAAGTGATGGGATATCCAGAATTTTGTAGTTGTTACCAGAACAGGATTAGAAGGTAAATCTTTAACATTTCCCCTACATTTTTTTTTACCATTCCTACTCAATCCAAAACTAAAAAAAGAAAGAGTTTTGGCTTTGGATATACTTTAGGAAACCAAAAATGGTATCAATCTTTTAGGAATGTCAGTCCCAAAAATTCAGCTTAAGGGTCTGAACATTTTTAAAAAGATTTTAATGCCGATAGACCTATGAAATACATAACATAGCTAAAAAATAAGACTATTAGTTGAGAATATACATTAGTTTGGAAATATAAAGAATTTTAATGTGCCCATATGTTTATGATATTAGTTATGCCTGTCATTCACATATAGTGTTTAGAAGAGTCAGACTAGAAATAAGGCACAGTTCACAGTTTTGTGCTGTGGGAACATGTTGCCCATTGGGATGCTATGGTACAATTCATTGTTAATTGCGCCCTGCCAAAAGTGTATTGCAGCATACCACAACATATGGTAATGCACTACGTTCCAAAAAAATTTTTTTTTTTCATGCGAAATACTTGAGTATTACATGTCAACATGCCTTGTGTTAATGCACTGCAAAGGTGTGAACCTAGCCTAAATATTACATCTGTTATAAAACATAATTTTTTATTATATTATTGTTTATGTTGTTTCAGCAAAACATAATACGTGTAGCACCACCCCCAAAGGAGCCGTTTGGCAATTTTGGGTTCTCTGTTCTGCTCCTCAATGCCAAAATCAACCTCAGCCCATCTGACACACGGTCACACAAAGTTGTCGGAAAATCCGATCGTTCTAAACGCAGTGATGTAAAACACGTACGTCGGGACTATAAACGGGGCAGTAGCCAATAGCTTTTGTCTCTTAATTTATACTGTGCATGCGTGGCACTTTGTGCGTCAGATTTGTGTACACATGATCGGAATTTCCGACAACGGATTTTGTTGTCGGAAAATTCCGATGGAAAATGTGTGATGGAGCCTACACACGGTCGGAATTTCCGACAACAAGGTCCTATCACACATTTTCCGTCGGAAGATCCGACCGTGTGTACAGGGCATTGGAGAAACTCAAGTATAAATACCTGTTACCTGGTTGTGAGTTATTACCAGAAAATAAACAGATACTTAGGGATAAATGTAATTCCTAAATTAATAAACGTTTAGAATAGCTGGCAGTAGAACATAGATGAGCACGCATGCAGGGTGAGTGATACTGATACTACACTGGTTAGGAGTGCACTCTAATGCCCCGTACACACGGTCGGATTTTCCGACGGAAAATGTGTGATAGGACCTTGTTGTCGGAAATTCCGACCGTGTGTAGGCTCCATCACACATTTTCCATCGGATTTTCCGACACACAAAGTTTGAGAGCAGGATATAAAATTTTCCGACAACAAAATCCGTTGTCGGAAATTCCGATCGTGTGTACACAAATCCGATGGACAAAGTGCCACGCATGCTCAGAATAAATAAAGAGATGAAAGCTATTGGCCACTGCCCCGTTTATAGTCCCGACGTATGTGTTTTACGTCACCGCGTTTAGAACGATCGGATTTTCCCACAACTTTGTGTGACCGTGTGTATGCAAGACAAGTTTGAGCCAACACGGGGCATAAGGGATTGGCTGGGGTATGGTGCAGCATATCCTAAGAGGTACCTCTTTAACTAAGCAAAAGGGGCAAAAGGTCTCTGGGTAGCAACGTCTAGGGGGCAGTCTTTAGTCCTGACTTTTATCCCGATAAACATTGGGGCCCAGTAACTGTTGGTGCTCTTTAAGGTAGTCAACAAGGCCTGCAGGTGTCTTCTCGCTCTGGGTTGCCCAAGGCAGTGTAGCAGGCCCCAGCTCTGCACTGTCTGGCTTCCAGTGACACAGTCACACTCTCCCTCTCTCTCTCTGTAAAGGCACCCACCAATACTGTCCTCTCACTCTCAGTGCCTCCCCCACACTGAATTCCAGTAGAATTTGTCGGGGCAAAATGTCTTGCTCTCCTCCTCTGTAAAAAAAAAGGCTCCCTCAGAATTGTAGTTCAGAATTCATCTGTCCCTGTTTGCTTGTATTATGTTGTACCCCTTTAAGAACTACAAGTCTCAGGGCTTTTGCACCTCTTGCATTCTAAGTGGCTGCTCCACCCCTGCCCCAGATTGGATTTGACCCCGCTGCCAGAAGTTAGGGAGGGAAAAGCAGGAGTGAGGGGGATAAAGTGCGGCAGTCACAGCCCGCAGCAGTATCTCTCTCATTTGCAGTGTTGGGGGAAGGGGGGATATCCACACTAAGCAATTCAACCCACTCTGCCATTATTACATTGGAGCTGCTCTAGCTGCACACCCGGGGGGTTAAAGGAGGAAAAGAGAGCGGCACAGGAGCACACTGTACAGCAGTCCTCCAGCCACTATATATGTTATAGACCGGGGGTCAGCAACTAGTAGAGCGAGGGACTACTTGTAAAGTTGGAGGTGTAGTAGGGAGCAAGAGCCTCATATGCTGATGCCTCCACTGTAGTGCCGGGTCCTGTCCCATGCGGAGTGATACCAACTGCACTCTAATAGTAGCATAGGGCTGCTTTCACACTGATGCGCATCGGTTTACCCACATCACAGGTGCAGTGCAGTGTACCTGCAGCTTTCCTGCAGGTTTGCTGCGCTTAGCCACAGATTTATTTCTTTCAGAAAATGCACCACAAATGCAGGATATAATAGAAATCTATGGCAAAGCGCAGCTACCCCTGGAGTTGCAGACGCACTGCGCTGCACCCACGGTGCAGGTAAACCGCAGCACATCAGTGTGAAAGCAGCATTATAGGGGTCTCAGATGAGTAAGGGTTTATTTCCATTTGCAGTTTGGGGGGTGGTAAAATCCCATAGTTAAGACGTGTTTTTATCACCCCTACTCCAACTGCACCTTCTTTAGCAGCAGTAGCCATGGGGTACACATGTCGCAACTGCAGCAGGAGTTATACACCCTGTCATGGTTGGCGTGTGTAGTACCTGCCAAGCATGACACACTCAAGTGAATGAGATATTCTGCAAGTGCCCTACAACCTTGTGCAGTAGAGCAAACAAGGGGTTATATCAGGCAGCATTGTGTTGCTTTTTCACCACCTGCTTTAACCCCTTAGACCCCGCAGAAGGATGCAGTTGTGGTGCACTTGCAGAATGGCCCCATTTACTTGAATGGGTTGCGATTGGCAGGTGGTAGCAGCCACCAAAAGCAACAGAGGGTTTAATTCCTGCTGTAGCTTATATACACCTTTGGCTGCTGCCTCAGCAGCTAAAGGGCGTAGGGATTGGGGTGGTAAAACGACAACTCCACTGCAGGGTTTACCACCCCCCAACTTTATGTGTGAATGAGCCCTAAGGGTGCCGATGCCAAATGCATCTAAGAGCTTATTCACAAGTGCCACAGGCACTGCTGCTCCTCTGAAAAGCCATCTGAGTGTGGAGGCAACATATCGCCTCCTCACCACCTAATATAAACCCATGATTGCCGTGCAATGCACGTGATTGCGAGGCGATAGTAAGGCAATTAGAGGTTTAAATCAGTTGTAAGGAGGCGACACTGTGCCCAGTGATATTTGACTTCTCCCATGTTGTTCAAGTAGATCGCCACCTCTTTAAGGTTGTCTGCCTCTGTTATAGAATATAGTCTATAAAAAGAAGCGTAAGGGCTCCTTCACACGGGACGGATCCAAGATGATCCGCCCTGTGAACATCCGCTTGCTCAGCGGGGATCGCTCCACGGATCCCCGCTGAACAGGCAGATGACAGGTCCGTCGCTGCACACTGTGCAGCGACGGACCTGTCACAGTGCCACTCTCCCCTATGGGGGATCGGATGACGACGGACCGTAGAGTCCGTCGTCACCCAATCCGATCCGAAAACGAATGGAAAAGTAGGTTTTTCCTCCATTACACTTTTTCGGATCGGAGCGGGTCGGATGTCAGCAGACATGTCACCGCTGACATCCGACGCTCCATAGATGTCTATGGAGGGTCCGTTCAGGTCCGCCTAAAAAACTGACAGGGGGACCTGAACGGATCGTTCGTCTGAAAGAGGCCAAAGAAAGATATCCCTGGTCATTGTAGCCCATAAACGGAATGTTACTAAACTCTGCCAAGCCATATAATTCTGTCTGTCCAAGGGGATAATCAGAATCAGTGGCGGCTGGTGCTCAAAATTTTTGGGGGCACAAACAAACCGAAAAATTCTGAAAAACAACTCCATTAATTGCAGCCTCACTGTGCCCATCAATCGCAGCCACTGTGCCATCAATCACAGCCACTGTGCCATCAACCGCCGCCACTGTGCCATCAATTCCCGCCACTATGCCATCAAACGCAGCCACTGTGCCCATCAAACACAGCCACTGTGCCCATCAATTGCCCCCACTGTATCATCAAACGCAGCCACTGCACCATCAAACGCAGCCACTGTGCCATCAAATGCAGCCACTGTGCCCATCAGTTGTCACCACAGTGCTATCAAACGCAGACACTGTGCCCATCAAACGCAGCCACTGTGCCCATCAAACGCAGCCACTGTGCCCATCAAACGCAGCCACTGTGCCATATCAAATGCTCCCACTGTGACATTAAATGCTGCCACTGTGCCCCATCAAATACAGCTACTGTTCCCATCGTATGCAGCCTCACCGTGCCCCATCATATGCAGCCTCACCGTGCCCCATCATATGCAGCCTTACTGTGCCCCATCATATGCAGCCTCACTGTACCCCATCATATGCAACCTCACTGTGTCCCATCATATGCAGCCTCACTGTGCCCCATATGCAGCCTCACTGTGTCCCATCATATGCAGCCTCACTGTGCTCCATCATATGCAGCCTCACTGTGCTCCATCATATGCAGCCTCACTGTGCCCCATCAAATGCAGCCTCACTAACCGTACAGGCAGCTCCGCTCGGACCTTGCATTCCACAGAGCTGCCGACGTCACTTTCGGTTTCCCTGTGGAACACTTGAACTCTTGACTTGAACAACAAAGCTCCTGCCCGTAGTAATACTACGCCAGTGCACCCCCTATGGACGGGCCACCACTGATCAGAATTATTGGAAATATGAATTTTGCCACCTTATAAAATTCCTACATGAGCTTTAACCTGCATGAAAGCAGTTTCATATAGTCCAATCATGGACAGTCTGAGCCTGCCAGTTAGCAGATATTATATGATCACCATCTTTGCTTGTGTTTGGGGCATATGAGAGAACTGCATGTCCTGCTCAATTAAATTTTGTTTGTCATTGGAATCCATAGGTTATATCTAGCAATTGTTCATATGCGTAGGCAAGCTATGTACTTTAATGCATGACAATTATATAAATCATGTAGATAAGAAATACCAGGCAGACAAAAATTGAAAACCAATTATCTAGTCTCTGGAAGAGATAAATTAAGTGGCTGGGGACAATATCCAGCACATCATTAGTAGTGCAGTTTGCTACTGCATACAGTGCATTTCTTATTCCCCACACACCTCTCCTTTACCACCCACCAGCTTAAGTGTATACTGTCTCTACATTACTGGTAAATATACCAGAGATATTTGTATTAGCATAAACAGTGGCAACACATGATAAGAGTTTGAAAGTAGGACACTGACGTGATGGAGGCTGACTCTGATGTGATAGGGGCTGACTCTAACCTGATGAGGGCTGACTCTGATGTGAAGGGGTGATAGACTAATAATGTAATAGATATATAGAAGGAAGAGGGAATAGTGGGACTTTACATGAGGCATGTCTATGTGATACATATTAAATATAGGAATGATGTATAATCTGATAAAAATTGATGCAATGTGATGCAGCAATCATGCAATATATTGCGTGACTGCTCCACACAATTGATCAATTCATAGATATTGGTAAAAATAACATCAAATATAATAACAATAATAATGACAACAATAACAATAATAATAATAATTGTAATAATAACATTGACATTAGTATTATGCCGCGTACACACGGTCGGACTTTTCGTCTACAAAAGTCCGACGGACGCGGATGGACAAAATACGGCTGACAATCCGATCATATGTGGGCTTCCCCGGACTTTCAGCTGACTTTTCCAGCCGCAAATCTGACGGACTTTAGATTTGAAACATGCTTCAAATCTTTACGTTGTAACTACGCCGGACCCAGAAATCCGCTCGTCTGTATGCTAGTCCGACGGACAAAAACCCACGCTAGGGCAGCTATTGGCTACTGGCTATCAACTTCCTTATTTTAGTTCGGTGTACGTCATCACGTACGAATCCGTCGGACTTTTGTGTGATGGTATGTATGTCCGTTCGTCAGAAAGTCTGCCGCAAGTCTGCCAAAAGTCCGCCAAAAGTCAGTCGAAAGTCTGATGGACGGGCTGTCGGACTTTTGTAGCCGAAAAGTCCAACCGTGTGTACGCGGCATAAATTGGTTTTAATCATAAATAATGACATATAACATAGATTGATGCGCTCTGATACAAAGTTCGCAAATGGCTAGGACACAGTCTGCTGAATACATTGTATCAAGCAGCAGCAGCTTGCGTAGCAAGCCTTGTCTTTACAAGCCAGCTGAGATCTGCCTATCTGCTTATCTGCATGCCTAAAACAAGTCAGGCACACGTGAGTGTATCACTGTGCTGTTTTGCCTGTGAACTTTTATTGTAACAATATTGCGCAATGTTTTCTCTCTTTGTTTATTTTACATAAAACCACTTGATACTGAGAAAATTACCATTCACTGTGGCTGTGGAAGAAATAGCTCAGAGGGTGAACAAATAAGTACTGCAGGAATCCAGATATCCCAGATTACTGAGGATTGAACTGTCGCCTGTTACTTATCCTATCTCATGAATTTAATCATCTATATTTAATCAGATTCTATTGGCACTATTTATCTATTTATACTCATCAATTCCATATATATTGCACCTTTATAAGCATATCATTTATTTATTTTTTATTATGGAGGATTCAACACTTATCACAGGGGATATATCTAATTTATTTATTTATTGGCACTAATTTGGATTGATTACTATTTGCAAACGCATTTTTAGTATATCTATACACAATTGTTGCTTAGTTTACTTTGGAGATATCGCACCACTTCCAGTGGATTTGTATAACTGGAGGAACACAGTTTTTAAATATTTGTGATTTTTTTTCATATATTTGCGATTTTATATATATGCTGACTCGGTTAAATTGATGATAGGCAACTCCTATCCTCATATTGATTAGTGGTTCCAAATTAATAATAATAATAATATATCTTTTTTGTAATCTCTGGGAGGGATGTTCAGCTTTTGGTAACACCTTTGGTAACAGGTAAAACAAAAAGTGGTGTGTTATAAAAACAACTGTGGAGAACCCTGGCTCTATCCCACGCTCATTTACTAAGGCAGCCATAACTTCTTGTGACTGATGACACGGTCCATGTGTCAAGCTGGAGGGAAAAGAGTAGCTGGCAGACATAAATGATCACCTTTTCTAAAGTCCTGTTTCATAAGAAGTTGCCCCCTGTGGACCACTTGTTCTTCTCGTTCTGGGGTCCTTAAAGTTTAATTATTAATCCCAGCTATACTGGGCCAGAACTAGGGTGGAATCTGTGAGTTGCACAGACCCATCAAGTATCCGGGGCTGTAAATGCAGCATCCTTAGTCACCTGGTCTGCTTCCATGTGTGAAAGTTAATATGGCTACCTCAGCAAGAAGCTGGAAGGCTGAAAACAGCCAATCAAATTAACTTGGCATGCTTTATTGGTTTACCTGCCGAAGTAAAAACAAACTTCTGGCCCTTCAAATCCAACCAAAAGCTCTCTATATCTCGACTATCTATATAAATATACATTCTTTTTATAGCTCACAGGCTTTGCTAAAACATGGAGCTCTGCTTCTTGAGCTGGGGAAAAAGGATCCAATGACTTTGAATACAGAGTATCCTTCTGGGTGATAAACTGTATACTCAAATCTACAAAAAATTAAATATCTGGGTCTTCAGGGAGTGTGTCCTGCACTGGGCTCACAGCAGATGATTCCTACACCATCAATTTAACACACGTGTCTTCCTTTGTCTCCAGCCTCCTCCAATAGAGGCAATAAGGTGGCTGGATTCAAATGTACGCATTTTTCATTGTTAGATTTGTACATAAACAAACTCATATTTTAAACCTTTCATTAGACAAACATTTAGTTAGCTGTATATTTGCTGCACAGAATGTCGGACCATTGACCAAAACAATATCTAACTTTGTCTAATAGCACCTTTGCATAAAAGCTATAGCTCTGATATATCAGGGTGAACCATTTATTACTGGGTCCAGCTTGCATAAATATATTACAATGGCTTGTTTTCTATCATGCTGTCTGTGTAAGAACTCCAGTTTCATGTTTCAAAAGACAACTTTTTCCTGGCAATATTATAATAAATGATAACAATGCCCTGCGGTCATGCAGAGATGTCCATAAATCCAAAATATTCTTTTGCTTATACCATGGCACTTACAAGGAGAAGGGGCACATCATTTCACAATCCACACATTCTGCTTTGGATTTCAAAAATAAAAATAAATAAAACAAAAGGATCAACAATCTGTATGATGGACCAGAAAGCATCAAAAACTATAAAACAACTGGCTGCAGGTGGCATCTATCCTAACAGGGTGTGTGGACTTGATGTGATGGGTCTGTTATATTTAAATTTTATTTATTATTACTCTCACATCATGGACCGCACATCAAGTTATTATCAAAAACCTTAAAATTTCATTTTTGTAGAAGAACTTCTTATGTATTCCATCCATCTTGGCTTTGTTAAATATTATGGCAGCTTTATTCAAAATAACAACCTCATCTTAATCTTTTTTTTTCTCTCAGGGCTTATTGTATAAATGTAAAATTACAAAATTGTTATCTTAATCTAAACTAATCTCATTCATTACAAATTTCCCCATTAACCTGGATTTCATTTCCAACCAAAGGTTGTCTAAACCAGTTTCAATATATCTATATTATTAATAAAATTGTTAAACTCATATTAGAAATTAATACTCATTATTACTTAATTTTACTTAATTTCCCTTTTTTAAATGCACTGTTTCCACTATCAAAGGATATTCAATTTGTGTAATACACGGTTAAATGTAACCTTCATTTTACCATGTTTGGAAAACAGATTCAAAATAATTGTGATCACATTGTTTACCATTAGATTTGTTAACCCGGCACATGTTTTGTCTAAAAAACTGGAATTGGCATGGTGTCCTGCCAGCTTATCACTGACCTCTCAGGGACATTCTTTCAGGAGAGCACAAAGGAGGGGGTCACATCTGCGTACATGACACACACAAGCAATAGAACTAAAGGTCCCAGCATTCGCACACACATACACCAATATCTCTCTCTCACTTTCTTTTAACTCTTTACTATTTTCCTGCCTAAATTCTGCTTTCCTTATTTTGTTCAGATATCCTTTATATCTAGCTTCTATGATCAGATGGGCAGCCAGAGTGCTCATCCCATCTTCCCTCTCTGACAACATATAAAGTATTCTGTTTTACCTCTCATTTCTCTGTTTCTGACTCTAATAGTTGTAGTGCCTGACCCCAAATTCATCCCACAACTTAACATGAAAATTTCCCTTTCTGTCTAGTGTTAATGTCACCCTTGATCCATCCTGCTCACATAGATAGCTGTTTCTCTAGCTGTTTACTCTGCATGATTCTTAGTCCCTGTGGACCTTGGTAACCCAGTTACCCATTGTGGATCCATGTCCACTCTAACCATTAATCTAGGGGCTCAGTATAGGCAGAACCGCACCTTCGGTTTATATATAGCGCTCCTCTTGCGCTGGGCATTTTTGAGGGTCTCTTACCCTTCATTCCCTTACTTAATTCAATGCCCATAATGACTGGCCAGTCTTCTCTCTTCTCTACGTGTGCCTATACCCTCTTACCTCTAAACTACTTTATCTAGCAGATGTACTACATATACCTGTGAACAGCACTATTCTTCCCTCTCTTATCTATAACACTCCGATGGACAGTAGACAGGGACAACATAACATATAACCACCAATCAATACAGTTCGATTAAGGGGAGTAAAATAGGTACCCTTTGTCCCGAAAATGCCTTACCGATCAAGGAAGTCTGATAACTCAAATGTAAGCAAAAGGCTTACCTCAGCCGGCTGATTATCAGAAATTCCCGGATCGTCTCAAGCTCCTCGTTTCGGATACTCAGGGTCACCTGGAATCCCCTCCTAAGGCAAAGCTCGCCATGCTGACTCGGTTAAATTGATGATAGGCAACTCCTATCCTCATATTGATTAGTGGTTCCAAATTAATAATAACTACTGCAGTAGGGAACAGACACAAAAGATACGCTCAGCATCTTTCCAAATTACTGTTCTGCTTTATTATGACGCAATTGAAGGTTTTTATGCACATGATTACGTAGGTATCACATTAATATTACAATTGTAGGTTTAGTGTAACAAGGGGCGTTACATAGGCAGGCTAATTCTAATCAGGACTCGAAAGAATGTAAACATTTACTGAAAACATTATTAGTGCTGTGTGCACAGTGAGGGCAGTGTGCAATACATACAAAATACAATACAATTATATACAGAACTTACAAATTTCCATTACAATGCGATTTTTTAGCGATTTGGTAGCAATTTTTTTCACATTTTTTTTTAGCACAAAAAATTATTTTCTCACGTTGATTGAACTTTATATCAGAGCGCATCAATCTATGTTATATGTGTTAATTTTTAGGGGATTCTGACCACTATATAATTGATAGCAGCTTGATATCATTGTCAATCTAACAATTTTTATTTAAATAATTGCACGTGCATTCACATACATTTGATTTACACTCATTTGATTGTATATGTCAAGCTAGAACATTATTGCGCTTGGTGTTTTTGTTTATTTACTTTAATCATAAATAATGAACATATCAGTTAACAATCATACAGTATATGGTAAACATGATTAATATAGACATTAAAAATAATAATAATTAGGGATGAGCCGAACACCCCCCCGGTTCAGTTCACGGCAGAACATGCGAATGGACCGAAAGTTTGCGCGAACATTCAAACACTGTTAAAGTCTATGGGACCTGAACGTGAAAAATCAAAAGTGCAAATTTTAAAGGCTAATATGCAAGTAATTGTCCTAAAAAGTGTTTGGGGACCCGGGTCCTGCCCCAGGGGACATGTATCAATGCAAAAAAAAGTTTTAACACGGCTGTTTTTTCAGGAGCAGTGATTTTAATAATGCTTAAAGTGAAAAAATAAAAGTGAAATATTCCTTTAAATATCGTACCTGGGGGGTGACTATAGTATGCCTGTAAAGTGGCGCGTGTTTCCCGTGTTTAGAACAGTCCCTGCACAAAATGACATTTCTAAAGGTACAAAAGTCATTTAAAACTGCTTGCGGCTGTAATGTAATGTCAGTTCCCAGCAATATGGATGAAAACTACTGAGAAAAATGGCATACCCCCCCCCCACCCCCCCAGCTCATTACCAGGCCCTTTGGGTCTTGTATGGATATTAAGGGGAACCCCGCACCCAAATTAAAAAAAGAAAAGGAGTGGGGCCCCCAGGCCCTATATACTCTGAACAGCAGAACAGCAGTATACAGGCGGTCCAAACAAGACAGGGACTGTAGGTTTGTTCTTAAGTTGAATCTGTTTGTAATTTGGAACAGGTACATTTTGTAAGTGTAGCTCCAGCCAAAAAATCTATTTTTAAGCTTTTTGGATAACATAGGGCAGGGTTATCACCCCTGTAACATTTGTTTTGCTGTCTGTGCCCCTGTTCAGAAGATTTCACCTCACTTTCTGTCCCAATGACAATTGGATTTTGAGAATTTGGGGTTATTAGAGAAACAAGGATTGTTGATAAAGCATCAGTAGAGACACCTTTTTCCCATATTAACACTTACAGGAGAGATTTTCCCTTCCTAGGGGTAAATTTGCTCTCACTTCCTGTTGTCTCCCTTCGTTTGTAAGTAGGAGTCATTTGTAAGTCGGATGTTTGAAAGTAGGGGACTGCCTGTATATACTATATGGCCTGCCCTATATACTCTGCATAAAATTGGGCCTTAGGTGTTGGTGGTACCAGAACACTGTAAGCCCTCACAGTTACTCTTGGTGGGTGCTGGAACAGACCCTGCTGTGAAATATTATATTAAGAATTGTAATTACATGCCCCTGTTAAACAAGGACAGAAAAATTGGGCCTTTGGTGGTGGTAGTGGTGCCACAACACTGTAAGCCCTCACAGTTACTCTTGGTGGGCGCAGGAACGGGCTCGGCTGTGAAATATTATATCAAGAATTGTAATTACATGCCACTGTTAAACAGGTGCAGAAAAAAATGGGCCTTTGGGGTTGGTGGTGGTGGTGCCACAACACTATAAGCCCTCACAGTTACTCTTGGTGGGTACTGGAACAGGCCCTGCTGTTAAATATTAGATCAAAAATTGTAATTACATGCCCCTGTTTTTGTTTAATATATTTTTATTAAAGTAAAGTATGACAAAGATATACATATGTCTCAGAATAAATGCATTCTTGAAAACACAGCAACAAGAGTTTCAGCACTCACAGATTTCAATGAGTAGTTATAAGCTAGCACTCAAATAATTGGCTCGGAAGCTAAACAAAGTGTTAGTATAACATAGGGTTTATACTTTGTGAGCACTTGAAACAAAACAAAATTAAAGAAAAAATCTTTACTTTGGTATATAGAAACTGAGAGATAAATAAAAGCAGGAAAAATAAAATTAAGAAAAATTAGATGAA
This sequence comes from Aquarana catesbeiana, assembly GCF_042186555.1. Taxonomy (NCBI): domain Eukaryota; kingdom Metazoa; phylum Chordata; class Amphibia; order Anura; family Ranidae; genus Aquarana; species Aquarana catesbeiana. The sequence continues at coordinate 820,563,678 of NC_133324.1, read as the reverse complement.
AGAGAAGAGAGTAGGAGAAATAGTGGAAAATAGGAAAGGTAAGAAAGCAGAGGGTAGGAGGGGGGTATGGGGGAGGGGGGGGGGGTTGTTGCTGGCATGCATGTCTACAAAGTGAAAGGGAGTGATATGTTAAGGTGTAGTTGGCTAAGCTTGGACGAAAGATTTAAGAGGTTTGCGTTATTAATTCCTTATAAACAGATGTGGATTGAAATTTTATCCAAGAATCCCAGATTAGAGAATGTTTTTTAGAGGTACCTCTAATGTCGTGGGTGATGCTCTCCATAAGATGTACCTTATCAACCATTTGTAACCAAACTCTTATAGAAGGGATTGTTGGTTGACCCCATAAAGTAGGGATTAATGCTTTGGCAGTGTTTAGTAAATGAGGGATAATCGAACGTTTATATATTCTTATGGGGGTTTTGGTAGAATGAAAAAGGATAGTCCATGGGTCATTAGGTATATTGACTTCCGAGATCTGCAATATTAAATTGCGGATGACATCCCAGTAAGGTCGGATGAGTGGGCAAAACCACCAGATGTGTGCGTGAGTGGCTTTGTTCCCACAGTTCCTCCAGCATAATGGGGAACTGGCGGGGAACATTTGTTGTAATCTGGCTGGGGTGTAATGCCATCTAGTAAGCAATTTATAGTTGACCTCTGACATTTTTGAGGCCAATGAGGAAGTGTGGGCTAATTGGAGGATCTTATCCTTTTGATTATCTGTTAGGTAGGAATCTAAGTCAGATTCCCATTTAGCCAGGAAAGGTGGGAAGTTGGGATTTTGAAGTGCAATGAGAGCTTTGTAAAATAGAGAAATTCCATGTAAAGGGGGATCTTATGGGTAGAATATTTCTTCTATGGCGTTTAATTCACTCAGACCTCTAAGCGGGTTGGGAAGGGATCCTAAGAAATGTTGTAATTGGTGATATCTCCATTTATCTAGAAATGTGATGGGTTTAGGAGCAAGGATCACGTGTAATGGTTTAAGTATGTTGTCCCGGAGGACATGATGTAATAGAAGAGGTTCTTTTTTTTTTTACGTTCCCCATAATTTAAAGCCTGGATCTAATAAGCCCGGTAGGAAATATTTATGATTGAGGAGAGGTAATAGAGGAGAATCATACTTCCAAGAGAATTTTTTGTGTAGGGCGTCCCAGATATCTAAGGAGGATATAGTGAGAGTCGAGGTAGATCGAGCTAGGTTCCTACAAGAACGGGGTATCCAGGGGGCTACCGAGAGATTCACTCCACTTAAAAAATATTCAATTTGTACCCATAGTTTCGATTTAAGAGCGTATTTCCAATCGGCCAACCTGGACAAGATAACTGCTTGATAATATGCCTTAAAATTAGGAAGTGCTAGACCGCCTGAGCATTTGGAGCGGAATAGTAGCTCTCTCGATACCCTGGAATGACCACCTCTCCAAATAAATCTGGAAATCAGTGTTTGTAATATAGTGAAGAACCCCACTGGTACTCCCATTGGTAGCATTTGAAAGAGAAAAAGGATGCGGGGCAGTATGTTCATTTTGATTATATTCACTTTCCCCAGCCATGTGTGTGATAAGTTGGACCATTTTCGTAGATCCTCTCTGATCCTGTTTAGCAGGGGGATATAATTATGTCGAAATAAAGAATGGAGATTGGGAGTCAGATATATACCTAGGTATTTCTTGCTTTTAAATACCCATTTAAAGGGAAACAGGGGCTTAAGGAAAAGAGCTTTGGACCTGGGGATATTAATGTTTAAAATTTCAGATTTGGATAGATTTATTTTGAAGTTAGAGATGGATTGAAAGTTAGAAAATTCAGCCATTAAGTTGGGAATTGAGATGCGTGGTTGCTGGATAAAAAATAGTACGTCATCCGCATACGCCGCGTATTTATGGGATCTTTTGCCTATTTGTATGCCTTTGATATTAACATTATGCCTAATTGTAGCTAGGAAGGGTTCTAAGGTGATAGCGAAGAGGAGAGGGGAGAGGGGGCAGCCTTGTCTGGTTCCATTATGTAAGACAAAGGGGTCACTCAAAGTCCCATTAATTCTAATTTGTGCTGAGGGGTTAGAGTAAAGGGATGAGATTCGGTGGAACATCCTAGGTCCCAGCCCAAAGTAGCGTAAGGTCATCTTAAGATATTCCCAGTCCACCCTATCGAAAGCTTTTTCAGCATCGGTGGAGAGGAGTAGGGTGGGCTGGGCGTATCTCTGAACGTATTGGATTAGGGATATTGCACGAAGTGAATTGTCTTTTGCTTCTCTATTGGGTATGAATCCTGATTGGTCTGCTGATATCCAGTTGGGCAAAAAAGGGAGCAGTCGGTTTGCAATTACTTTAGCAAAAAGTTTGATGTCAACGTTAATTAGTGATATTGGCCTAAAACTGTTACATAGAGTGGGATCCTTATCTGGTTTAGGGATGACAGTGATATGAGTTGATAGAGATTCTGGGCGTAGACCTGAAGAGCGAGATATAGAGTTTGCGTAAGCAGTGAGACGGGGGAGCAGAATGTCGCTGAATGTTTTATAGTATAAAATGGTGAACCCATCCGGTCCAGGAGCTTTGCCGGATGGGGATGATTTCAATGCTACCTGGAACTCCTCAACCGAGAAATCCTCCTCCAATTCTTTAAGGGCAGATATGGGTAATTTAGGTAAGTTAGCTGCTCTCAAGTAGGAAAGCAAGCGGTTTCTTCTCTCTTTTTGTGGTAGAGAGGACAGGTCATTTTTAACATTATATAGGTCTTTGTAATACTCTCTAAAGGCCTTAGCAATATCTGGGGTTGCATGGGCTAATTCCCCTGTTGAAAGTTTGATTTTGGAAATAAAGGACTGTGATTGTTTAGTCTTTAAAGACCTAGCTAGCAGCTTGCTTGGTTTGTTTCCCCATTCATAAAATTTCTGTGATAAACGTTGGAATTTTCTTTTAGTAATTACATGCCCCTGTTAAACAGGTGCAGACAAATTGGGTCTTAGGCAGTGGTGGTGGTGCCACAGCACTGTAACCCCTCACAGATTCTGTTGTTGAGCGCAGGAACAAACCCTGCTGTGAAATATTAGAGCATATATTGTAATTACATTCCCCTTGTTAAACAGGGGCAGAAAAATTGGGCCTTAGGCGGTGGTGGTGGCACAACACTGTAAAGCCTCACAGATACTCTTGTTGAGCGCAGGAACGGGCCCTGCAGTGAAATATTAGAGCAAATATTGTAATTACATGCCCCTGTTAAACAGGGGCAGAAAAATTGGGCCTTAGGTACTGGTGGTGGTGCCCTGAAACAAAAATGTTCTTAGACGCTATCAACATGAACATTGAGGAGGAATAGGATAGTCACTCAGCATAGGCAGTCTTCAAGGGATCTCACATTCATAGAAAAATTAATCAGCTACATCAGCATCAGGTGTTTGGTAGCTGGTGATCCAAGACTGATTCATTTTTATGAAGGTGAGCCGATCAACTGAGTCTGTGGACAGGTGCAATCTGTGATCGATTACAAATCCTACAGCAGCACTGAATGTGCGCTCAGAAAGAACACTGCATACAGGACAGGCCAGTAGCTCAAATGCATATTGTGCAAGCTCTGACCAGTGATCTATCCTCAACACCCAGTAACCCAGTGGATTTTCGGTTGGAAAGGTCGCCAAGTCTGATCTTGCCCCTAGGTATTCCTGCACCATGTAAACCAGACGCTGGCGATGGTTGCTGGAACCAATCATACCTTGGGGCTGCGGACTAAAGAATTGTCTGAACGCATCGGTCAGACGGCCACTTTCTCCACCGCTCCTTCTGTGACTGACCGAAGCCTCAGCAACACGTTGTCCAGGAGGACCAAGAAATTGTAACCTCCCAGGCTCTGGAAATGCATTGCACAAACCTTTCTGCAAGGCCTCCCAAAGATGTTTCATCCTCTGCTCTCTCTGTGAAGGCTGGATAAGTTCCACAACCTTACCCTTGTAACGTGGATCAAGAAGGGTTGCCAGCCAGTAATGATCCCTCTCCCTGATACTACGAATCTGAGTGTCCTTTCGCAGGCTTTGCAGGATCAGGGAGGCCATGCAGCGAAGGTTTGCTGAGGCATTCGATCCGGAGTCCTCTGGGTCACTAAGGCTGACATGATCCACAGCCACCTCCTCCCAGCCACGCACAAGTCCATAGGTTTCTAGGGACTGAGAATGATCCCTTGAAGACTGCTGCTGATGCTGAGTGCTAGGCTCCACCTCCATGCTGACACAATCCTCATCCTCCTCCTCCTCTTCCTGTGTGATCGGTGGGTCCGCTGGAATACTGTCTGGATAAAGGGGGCCTTGAGAGGTAAGGAAGTCCTCCTCTTCCTCCCTCTGTTCTGCCTCAAGTGCCCTGTCCATTATTTCACGAAGTGTGTGCTCTAACAGGAAGACAAGAGGGACAGTATCACTCATGCATGCACTGTCACTGCTCACCATCCTCGTGGCCTCCTCAAATGGTGACAGGACAGTGCATGCATCCTTGATCAGTAGCCACTAACGTGGCGAAAAAAAGCCAAGCTCCCCTGACCCTGTCCTGGTGCCAAACTCACACAGGTACTCATTGATGGCCCTCTGCTGCACGTGCAGCCGCTGCAGCATTGCCAAAGTTGAGTTCCACCTGGTGGGCATGTCACAGGCGGTTCTTGGGCAGGTTGCATTACTTTTGAAGGTCAGCCAGCCGAGCACTGGCATTATATGACCAGCGGAAATGCCTACAGACTTTCCTGGCCTGCCTGAGGAGATCCTGTAAGCCCAGGTACCTGCACAAGAACCCCTGCACCGCCAAATTAAGGACGTGAGCCAAACAGGGAACATGGGTCAAGTGTCCCTGTCAGTGGGCAGAGAGGAGGTTGGTGCCATTGTCACAAACCACCATTCCTGGCTGAAGCTGGCATGGCGTCAACCACCTCTGAGTCTGCCCCTGCAGAGCTGACAGAATCTCTGCCCCAGTGTGGCTCCTGTCCCCTAAGCAGACTAACTCAACACCGCATGGTATCTTTTTGCCTGAGTGCTTGCATAGCCCCTTGAACGTCTACGGAGCACCGCTGATTCAGCTGAGAAATCTGCAGAGGAAGAGGCCATAGAGGAAGAAGAAGAGGAGGGGGTGGAGGAGAGAGATGTGGCAGAATCACCACTACTAGCATTTTGGAGGGGTGGTGGTGGAACAAGCTCCAACAATACTGCACCCTGTCCTGCATCCTTCCCAGCTACCAGCAGAGTTACCCAGTGCACCGTGAAAGAAAGGTAACATCCCTGTCCATGCCTGCTGGACCATGAGTCAGAGGTAATATGCACCTTACCGCTGACAGCCCTGTCCAATGAGGCCAAGACATTGCCTTCCACATGCCGGTAGAGAGCCAGAATGAACCTGCCACTGAGGTACCGCACATTCCACAAATTCACGAAAGGGGGCAGAGTCTACCAGCTGAAAAGGCAGCAGTTGGAGTGCTAGCAATTTAGCCAAGCTAGCATTCAGCCGCTGAGCATGTGGATGGCTGGGACCGAATTTCTTTCGACGGTTTAGCAACTGGGGTAGGGAAATTTGCCTGCAACAATCAGATGTTGGTGTAGTGATAACAGATTACCCGCAAGTACTTGGCACACCTAATTCTACACCTTCACTCCTCTCAGTGCAGGTTTCTGAGAGGACTGAAGGTATAGTGGGGTTGGAGATCCTAGCTAAAGAGGAGCAAGGAGAGGTCCGCCTTGTTCTTTGGTGTGGGTCTTTTAAGTACTGTTGCCAACGGACTGCATGGGAGCTCGACATATGTCTGGCCAAGCATGTGGTGCACAAGCGGCTGCTGTTTTGGCCACGCTTGATACGCTTCAGACATATGTTGCAAACAGCAATGGTGCAATCTGCTGCACACGTATCAAAAAAGGCCCACACCAAAGAACTTTTCAAAATATGCGGGGAGTCAGCAGCGCCCTGCACATGCGGAGCTCTGCGGTGTGATGCAGTCGGGTGTCTGCCCTTAAGCTGGCCTTTGCCTCATTGGAGATGTGCCTTCTCCTCCTCTCTTCTATCAGGCAACCACGTAGAGCCAGTGACCTCATCATCCCCTCCCTCACTGGAGCAAACCTGGCAGTATGCTGTAGCTGGGGGAACATGACTGCCAGTTTCTTGTCCTTCTTGGGCACCCCCTCTCTCTGGGCTCACGTTACTGCCTTCCTCAACTTGGGTACCATCATTGGAGCCTTCAAAACGCTGCACATCCTCCTGCAGCATGTACTTGACACTGTGGTTGAACAGTTCGGGGGACTTCTCCGTGCATGATGGTGGGGCTAGTGAAGAAGTGACTGATGACATTGAGCTGATGGAAAAGGCCGCTTTGGCAGCTGCATTGGCAGGCAAAGTACTCTGAGCCTGGGTGACAGAGGATGAAGAGGATGAGGACGGCTTAGTTATCCACTCTACCAACTCTTCTGCATGTTGTGGATCAACACGGCCAGCTGCCAAAAAAAAAAGACAAGCGTGCTCCACAGCCACGTGCTGAGGATGCACCGTATCCACAACCAGCAATGTTGGCTGTAGACACAAAGTATGCTTGTGAGCGTCTGCCTCTCCTTGGTGGCCTTCCAGACATGCTATAAAATTTTATTAGCAAAACACCGCCTGAAGTTTACTAGAAAAAGTACACCAGGAATGGCCTGCAGTCAGATATAGGCTTGGCTAGACTAGAATGTAGTGGATATATATATGTAGGAGATTGTATATATATTTTATGCACTGCAGATCACTGAATCCCCTGCCTGCCTGAAAGTGTATTTGAAAACGTACACCAGGAATGGCCTGCAGTCAGATATAGGCTTGGCTAGACTAGCATGCAGTGGATATATATATATGTAGGAGACTGTATATATATTTAATGCACAGCAGATCACTGAATCACCTGCCTGCCTGCCTGAAAGTATATTTGAAAATGTACACCAGCAATGGCCTGCAGTCAGATATAGGCTTGGCTAGACTGGAATGTAGTGGATATATATGTAGGAGACTGTATATATATTTAATGCACTGCAGATCACTGAATCACCTGCCTGCCTTCCTGAAAGTATATTTGAAAACGTACACCAGGAATGGCCTGCAGTCAGATATAGGCGTGGCTAGAATGGAATGCAGTGGATATATATATGTAGGAGACTGTATATATATTTAATGCACTGCAGATCACTGAATCACCTGTCTGCGTGCCTGAAAGTGTATTTGAAAACGTACACCAGCAATGGCCTGCAGTCAGATATAGACTTGGCTAGACTAGAATGCAGTGGATATATATGTAGGAGACTGTATTTCTATTGTATGCACTGCAGATCACTGAATCACCTGCCTGCCTGCCTGCCTGAAAGTGTATTTGAAAATGAACACCAGGAATGGCCTGCAGTCAGATATAGGCTTGGCTAGACTAGAATGCAGTAGATATATATGTAGGAGATTGTATATATATTTTATGCACTGCAGATCACTGAAGCACCTGCCTGCCTGCCTGCCTGAAAGTATATTTGAAAACGTACACCAACAATGGCCTGCACTCAGATATAGGCTTGGCTAGACTAGAATGCAGTGGATATATATATGTAGGAGACTGTATATATATTTTATGCACTGCAGATCACTGAATCACCTGCCTGCCTGAAAGTATATTTGAAAACGTACACCAGCAATGGCCTGCAGTCAAATATAGGCTTGGCTAGACAAGAATGCAGTGGATATATATATGTAGGAGACTGTATATATATTTTATGCACTGCAGATCACTGAATCACCTGCCTGCCTGAAAGTATATTTGAAAACGTACACCAGCAATGGCCTGCAGTCAGATATAGGCCAAAGGCTTGGCTAAACTAGAATGCAGTGGATATATATGTAGGAGACTGTACATATATTTTATGCACTGCAGATCACTGAATCGCCTGCCTGCCTGAATGTATATTTGAAAACGTACACCAGGAATGGCCTGCAGTCAGATATAGGCTTGGCTAGACTAGAATGCAGTGGATATATATGTAGGAGTCTGTATATATATATATTATGCACTGCAGCTCACTGAATCACCTGCCTGCCTGAAAGTATATTAGTAAAAGTACGCCAAGAATGGACTGCAGTCAGATCTAGCTAAACTGGATACAGTGGATATATATATATATATATATATATATATATATATATATATATATATATATATATATACGAGACTGACTATATATATATATATATATTAAATACACTGCAGCTAACTGAATCACCTGCGTGCCTGAAGTATATTAGAAAGAGTACACCAGGAATGGACTGGAGCCTGGATGCACATATATATATATATATATATATATATATATATATATATATATATATATATATATATATATATATGTAATAAATACACTGCAGCTAACTGAATCGCCTGCCTGCTCAACATAAATGAAATGACACTCTCTCTCGGTCCACGCCAGCAACACACTACACGGGGCCGACACAGGCCTTATATAGTGTGGGGCATGGATTTAACCCCCTGAGCCAATTATGACTCTCTTTGCTGACGGCGCTGTGATTGGCCAAAGCATGGCTAATCATCAGGCAGCAATGCACTGCGCGCCCGCAGTGTATTATGGGCCGTTATGCGCTGCTCAAATTTGGCGCAAACAGCCCATAATGTTCGTTTTTCGACGAATGGGCGAACAGCCAATGTTCGAGTCGAACGCATGTTTGACTCGAACAGAAAGCTCATCCCTAATAATAATATAAATCATATGAACATAATCAACAGATCCAAGATAGCATCATACATCCAATATACACCTCAATGCATGATGTATTAACCAATCCATGGTTAAGACTTTAAGGCTGGTCTTGGCACCCTTTAATGTAGACTCTATGCATTTCGTAGTCTACATTAATCATTATTTATGATAAAAACCTAATCATGTTTACCATATAGTGTATGATTGTTAACTGATATGTTCATTATTTATGATTAAAACCTATTAATACTAATGTCAATGTTATTATTACAATTATTAGTATTATTGTTATTATTATTATTGCTATCGTTATTGTTATTATATTTGATATTAATATTACCAATATCTATGAATTGATCAATTCTGTGGAGCAGTCACGCAATATATTGCGTGATTGCGGCATCACATTGCATCAATTTTTATCAGATTATACATCATTCTTATTTTTAATATTTATCGCATAGACATGCCTCATGTAAAGTCCCACTATTCCCTCTTTCTTCTATATATCTATGTATTGTGGACGGAGGCATGTCGGTGCTAGCTGTGGCAGGTCACACTTATCCTTATTTTGCCATAATGATGTGATAGAAGACTGACTCTAATGTAATGATGGGACTCTGATCAGGGCCGATCCCAGGCGGGGTGCATGGGGTGCAGTGCACCCGGGCGCCAGAGAGGTGGGGGTGCTGAAGCTACAGAGTGCTCCCCTCCCTCCTCCTCCTCTCTGTGTCCAGAGGCAGCTCCCTCCGCAGGTCACAGCCGCCGCTGTATTTTTCCAGGCTCAAGCCCGTTCTCCCTCCCTCCTCCTATCAGAGAAGGAGCGCAACCGCCGGAGATCAGAGCAGCTGGTCTCTGTGTGGAGAGAGACCAGCCGCGCAGTGACATCACTTGGGGGGGCGGTCCGTGCCTGACGTGTTCTCCTCTTCTGTCTCTCACTCCCGCCCAAGTCTCCATTTGCTCTCCACCCGGGTGGCGTGGCTGCACAGTGTCCTCTCCTCACTAGCTGCCGCCCAGGTGTTTTTATGTACACTAATGGAGGGGGGTCTCTACTAATAGAGGGGGTCTGTCCTGGGGGGGGTCTGTACTAATGGAGGGGGAGTTTGTCCTGGGGGGTCTGTACTAATGGAGAGGGGGGCGGTTTGTCCTGGGGTCTGTACTAGTGGAGGGGGGCTTTGTCCTGAGGGGTCTATACTAATGGAGGGGGGCTTTATCCTGGGGGGTCTGTACTAATGGAGGGGGGTTTGTCCTGGTGGGCTCTGTACTAATGGAGGGGGGGTTTGTCCTGGGGGGCTCTGTACTAATGGAGGGGGGGTTGTCCTGGGGGGTCTGTACTAATAGAGGGGGGCTTTGTCCTTGGGGGCTCTGTACTAATGGAGGGGGGGTTTGTCCTGGGGGCTCTGTACTAATGGAGGGGGGGTTGTCCTGGGGGTCTGTACTAATAGAGGGGGGCTTAGTCCTGGGGGGTCTGTACTAATGGAGGGGGGCTTTGTCCTGGGGGTCTGTACTAATGGAGGGGGGGTTGTCCTGGGGGGGTCTATACAAATGGAGGGGGGTTGTCCTGGGGGGGCTGTACTAATGGAGGGGGGGTTGTCCTGGGGGTCTGTTTTAATGGAGAGGGGGTTTGTCCTTGGGGGGATCTGTACTAATGAGGGGGGTTGTCCGTGCCTGATGTGTTCTCCTCTTGTGTCTCTCACTCCCGCCCAGCCTGTCTCCATCTGCTCTCCACCCGGGCGGCGCGGCTGCACACTGTCCTCTCCTCACTAGCTGCCGCCCGGGTGTTTTTATGTACACTAATGGAGGGGGGTCTCTACTAATAGAGAGGAGTCTGTCCTGGGGGGTCTGTACTAATGGAGGGGGGTTTGTCCTGGGGGGGTCTGTACTAATAGAGAGGGGGAGCGGTTTGTCCTGGGGGTCTGTACTAGTGGAGGGGGGCTTTGTCCTGGGGGTCTGTACTAATGGAGGGGGGTTGTCCTGGGGGGTCTGTACTAATGGAGGGGGGTTGTCCTGGGGGGTTTGTACTATTGGAGGGGGTTTGTCCTGGGGGTCTGTACTAATGGAGGGGGGCTTTGTCCTGCCGGGGTCTGTACTAATGGAGGGGAGTTTGTCCCGGGGGGCTGTACTAATAGAGGGGGGTTTGTCCTGGGGGGGTCTGTACTAATGGAGGGGATTATCCTGGGGGGTCTGTACTAATGGAGGGGGGCTTTGTCCTGGGGGGTCTGTACTAATGGAGGGGGAGTTGCCTGGGGGTTCTGTACTAATGGAGAGGGGGGGCGGTTTGTCCTGGGGGGCCTATACTAGTGGAGAGGGACTTTGTCCTGGGGGGGTCTGTACTAATGGAGGGGGGTTGTCCTGGGGGGTCTGTACTAATGGAGGGGGGTTTGTCCTGGGGGGTTTGTCCTGGGGGTCTGTACTAACGGAGGGGGGTTGTCCTGGGGGGGTCTGTACTACTGGAGGGGGGGTTGTCCTGGAGGGGTCTGTAGCACCCTTCTAGATAGGTGCTAGGTTAGGTACATTTAGTTATGGCCCACTATATTCAGTGGAGCTGCATTTCATTGTTAGGTAAATTTTGTTCTGCTTCACCATAGTCAGTGGAGCTGCATTTCATTGTTCTGGTCTGTTCTGTGTTTCTGTGGCTGCAGGATTGAATGCTTCCCCCTGTCTGTCTTATAATGTTCTGGAACATAGTGGGCAGGAAGAGTCAAATTAGCAGCTGCCTCAAGTTTGTTGCTAGGGGTTACTGGAGTATTCTACAATTACTATCTACCTATCCAAGTTCTCATCAAAAAGTATATCACTAGACTGGTTAATGAGTCTGGAACTGTGTGCCTGGCTGCAGGGCAATTACTGGGAAAAGAAACTTGGGCATCTATTTAGTGATTCCTGCCGAGGAAGCACTGCACTGGCATCAGAGGAGACCTGAACATCACTTCCTGACTGTAAATCCAGAATGGCACTGTAGCCTTGCATCCAGCAAGCCTAAAGTCTGCATTGGCTGTTATCGGGAAAAGACAATATCAATTACAGTTTTCAACCTGGATAAAAAAGTGTACTTTTTATACTGTAATCACTTATTATTTACCTTCTTTATCATTTCTATATTAATAAACAATATATAAATAAATGTATAAGAATAAAAAGAATTCACATTCACCTTTAAATATCAGTTGTACAGTCATATGATGGCAGAAGAAAATTATGACATTAACCCCATGCCGACCAGCCGCCGCAGTTGTACTGGGGCAGAATGGCACGGCTGGGCGAAACGACGTTATGTAACGTCACTTCGCCCTGTGGGCAGTAGGGGCGCACACGCACCCCTCAAACGAATGCGAGTGCCTGACGGTCACAATCACCCCCGGGCTCCCGCGATCGCCGCTGACGCACGGAGAACCGGGATCTGTGTGTGTAAACACACAGTTTCTGATTCTCTGAAGGGAGAACAGACAGATCATCTGTTCATACAGAGTATGAACAGGCGATCTGTCATCTCCCCTGCACAGTCCCCTTCCCCCTCCAGTTAGAACACACACTAGGGAACACAATTAACCCCTTGATCGCCCCCTAGTGTTAACCCCTTCACTGCCAGTGACATTTTTACAGTAATCAATGCATTTTTATAGCATTGATCACTGTATTAAAGCCAATGGTCCCAAAAATGTGTCAAAATTGTCTGATGTGTCCGCCATAAGGTCAAAGTCCCGATAGAAATCGCAGATCGCCGCCAATACTAGTAAAAAAAAAAATTATAATAATAATAATAAAAATGCCATAAAACTATCCCCTATTTTGTAGACGCTATAACTTTTTGCGCAAACCAATCAATATACGCTTATTGCGATTTTTTTTACCAAAAATATGTAAAAGAATACATATCGGCCTAAACTGAGGAAAAAAAATAGTTTTTTATATATTTATGTGGGATATTTATTATAGCAAAAAGTAAAAAATAATGCGTTTTTTTCAAAATTGTCACTTTTTTTTTGTTTATAGCGCAAAAAATAGAAACCGCAGAGGTGATCAAATACCACCAAAATAAAGCTCTATTTGTGGGAAAAAAAGGACGTCAATTTTGTTTGGGTACAACGTCGCACGACCGCGCAATTGTCAGTTAAAGCGTCGCAGTGCCAAATCGCAAAACGTGCTCTGGTCAGGAAGGGGGTAAACTTTTCCAGGGCTGAAGCGGTTAAAAATGTTTTTTTCTTTGTAGCCCCAAGGATATTACAGTCAGCTATTGCACATGTCTCACACATCCTATGAATCATGTTGTCAGTGAATCTGCTGTTACAGGCTTTGCAAAAGTAATATAATGCAGGTGCAGATGTACTGCTAAAGGGCAGCAGACATTGTACCTAGGGCAAGACGGTCAACATTATAAACTGACAGCCTGTGTCTTGAAACAGGTCTACCACAGCAGCAATGAGAAAAAGTTTAGCTTCCCATATGCTCCTTCTAGGAAGGCCACATTTTATCCAAGGGTGTAAATGTTATTTAAAAAAAAATGCTACCTAATAATGCAGGCTTATAAATGCTTGAAATGTGGATACTTGCAGGACTATCTCCTGTCTTTGTTGACAAGCCCTCAGCTCTGAAATATTCTCCACCCTTCTCATTTGCAAAATGATTTTCAAGTATAATTGCAAAGTTGACAGTAAGGGGATCCAGATTCTATGTCCATTATACCAGGTGGCAGTGGGGGTTCATAAGCTCCATCAGATTGGTGAAGAGTAGAGAAGGGCCCCATTACATTGGTGCCGAATGGAGAAGGGCCTTTTTACATTGTTGGCTAGTCTGATCAATTCAAAGAAAGCCACCATTCCAGACAGCAAAAGGTCTTTGCTGTCATAGGTTACTTATCTGAGAGATAAGAAGATAGGCTCCCCTGGTTCTGCTGAGTGATGACCCCATAGCTATCAGATACAAAGATGTGAAGTTACCAGCAAATGAATGCATTTCATATGACCATGGTCACTATTTTGCCCTAAGAAAGGGACATTGTGAGGCCCTTAATCATCATTTTTGAATGCCTTATGTGATGCTATCTTCACAATAAACACATGAAGCACATTCAGTTTGAGTGCTGCAGACTTCAAATCTTTGTATCTGGTTCTGGCACAGCACCATCCATGGCATTCACTTCAAGCACTCATCATTAAAGTGGTAGTCAAGTCGTGTCTGACACTTTTACTTACAGGTAAAATTATAATAAAGCTTACCTGTATGTAAAATAAATATCTCCTAAATGTGCACCATTTAGGAGATCTTCCACAGAGCAGCAGCTGGTGACGTCACCGACCCATGCACTCTGAAGAAATGGCATACCGTGCCAGTCCTTCAGAGGTCTGTGCTGTAAACCGCGACTCCTGTGCGCCTGTGAGGAAGTGACGTTATCACCGCTTGGCCAGTCAGACAGGTGAGCTCGCAAACCCAGAAGAAAGAATGGGTGAAGATGGAAGACCTATTAGCGATGACAGCACACCTCTGGAGGGTTTAGATTTAAGGTAAGCCTCTCATAATGTGCTAGTATGCTATGCATACTAGCACATTATGACATTGCCTTGCAGGGTGGCATTTTTTTTTTTTCTATACAAACTTTACTACGGCTATTAAAAGTCAGGTGCTGTGAGGAGCGCAGCTTCTATTTGGACTTTATAGTACCATAACTATCAGTTGTTCCAATGCCCACTGCTTAAAGGAACCAATAGCAACCTCTGGGGGGCCCCAAAGATTACACGGAACACTGGTTGAGAAAGACTGTTCTATACCCTGCCTCACGCATTTTTTTCTTGTGTGAAATAGATAGATAGGGGAAAGAAAATTAGAGCAAATATATAAAGTTTGCAAAGGCTGTCCTATTTATGTATAAATGAAACATTGCTTTTTCCCTTTGGACATATTTATTTTTTAATCATAACACAGACAGTACTTAGATTATTTTTTTCATTTTTATAACAGAAACTCCGTGCAAATTTTCACTTTTTAAACAAACTTGCCACCAAAGAGAAATATGTGCTTAAACCTAAATTTAATGGGAATCATAAAAAATAAAATATTTAGGCAGTGAAAAAAATTACATAATTTAGTATCTACATTATAAAAAAAGAAAACATTCTTCAATTTATGAAGTGATGGTGTTTAAATAAAATGATAACACAAAGTACTGGATTGTTTGTTTAAATACTGCTTAGTTATTCACTTGTCAAAATAACTGTGAAAAATGGTGTCATCCTTTCAGTCGGTTACAATACTCCCATAGTGTATAGAATTGATGGATGGATTATAGTCTAACATATTCTAAGACAACAAAGCACCTGGATATCATACATGTTCTTACAGGTCCAGCGAATTGGGTCATGTCAGTTTACATTGTGTCCACTTTCATCTTAATTCTTGAAAAAATACACACACTGTTGTTCTTATTGGCAAACAAACTGATTTGTAATGTACCTGTATTTGTTTGATGTCAAAGATACCCAACTTGTTATACAATCTGAGTGTAGTCACAAATGAGAGCTAATCACAGAGATCACCACTCAACTGTAATCTTATCTTTTACCTCCTAAGCCCATAAATGTAATGAGCTCTCCAAATCTGTATTCATATCTGTAAGATAAACATGTACACCCTTCTCCCTTCAGACACCAGTATCAGTAGGTATGCAAACAGATCTCCTTGGCTTGGCCAAGCGTAATGTTTGAGTCTATGGAGGGGGAAGGAGATGACTAGGCCACTGCCACTTATCTTATGTAGCCCACATGTATCTATACGATCATACAATTAATTAATTAATTGAGGCTAAACTGATCAATTTGAATAGAAATCTCAAACCAAAGACCCTCCATTTGAACAATTTAGTGAGCTGTTAATTGATTTCAACTCTTCTAAATTGATCAGTTGTTGCAAAGAAAAATTAAAACACATTCTGCTGGAGTTGGGCTTTAAAGGTAAACCACAGTGATTAGATAAATGTTTCTAACTTGCCTAAAATTAGTCATGCATTTGTTGGGAGCCGGTCTCATTGACATAAACTTTGTCATCTGATCCACCAAAAAAAAGGATCTGCATGCTATCACTTACCACTAGAATGGCAGCCAGTGATTCTTAGCCATCTTTAATATATATATATATATATATATATATATATATATATATATATATATATATATAAAAGATGGCTAAGAATCACTGGCTGCCATTCTAGTGGTAAGTGATAGCATGCAGACCTTTTTTTTTTTTTATATATATATATTACGTTTTTTTATTACCAGACAAATAAAATTAGATACAAAGGTACAGCAGTACACTGATACCCAACACTCAGCATGTATTTATCAAAAAATATAGTTTGTGCATAAAACATAACCACTAAATGCACTCCCCCTATCCCTACTGCAGAGCAACAGTGTACTACAAAACCTGGTAAGCACCATCCCCCCCCCTTTCTTTTTACCACCCCCTCCTCAATAAAAAAAGAAGGCTACAACCAGCCTTAACCTTGAGAGAAAAAAAAACAATAAAAAAGAACAAATCAAAAAACCCCATCCTTCACCCAAGGTCCATCCATGATACATACCCACAATAAATATATCACAGAATTGATTGCCTCAATTCGTCCCCTCTCATTGATCTTCAAATATCAACCAAATTATAACGTGTCAGTGGAGTCCACCTATCAAAACGAAACCTTCCTAAATTTTTTAGGGAAACCCCTGGCTTTGTATGTCATCTGATAAAGCTGAAAATCTGCATTAACTAATTTCAATCACATCAAGTCAGGTTTTCCATATATATCCACCTCCTCGCTATGAGCAAAAGAGCTGAAAAGAAATTAAGTCTAAGGAGTAGTTTTGTAGCCACATCCATATCCTCATCTTCGATAGCTCCTAAGAGACATAGCAAACTATGGGGAGACCAAACTTATCAGTGAGCTATCATAGACCACAAGGGCCTTACCTTAGAACATTCCCACACCATGTGAAGGAAAGTACCCTCTCTCAACTGACAATTATGACATAATGCAGAGTTCTTATGCATACGAAATAAACGTACAGGGGTATAGTACACTTGATGTAAAAATGGTAATTGAATCATCTGATCCGTAGAGGCAATAACAGTGGTAAGGTACGTATCTAACACCTCCTTCCACATCACATCTGATAACTCCTGTGCAACTACCCAACCGGCCCTTGCTTTTTCCAATAGTCTTGAGTACCCTGCGCCCAAAACTGCATAATATCTGGAAACCCCACTTAGCGGGATCCAGGTCAAGTAAAACTGCTTCCAATTGGGTATTTATGAATTGAACAACCCCCCTCTGTGCCATTGCTGCATGATGTAACTCTGAGTATTTGAAATGCCAAGGCCTAGGTATCCCAAAGCCATCTTTAATATTAGTGTTCTTATTTAATCTTGCTTTCTTTCTTCAGCCACATGCAATCATCATATGCATATGCACATGCCCAAGCCTTCTGCTGGGATTTATGGAAAATATAGCAAAATTTACATCACTAAATATAAATTCTTCTCAGTTGAGAAAGTGAATAGGTCCCTTCTTGGGTGGCACGTCGGTTGAGATTTGCAATTGGGATTATGTTCTAGTACTCAGAACTGCTTTCTGCATTTCTGTCTACATGTTGCCTTCTGTCTGTTTGACATCATCTTAGACTTGTGCTTGTTATACAGCTCTGTTTGAATGCTGCCTGCTCTAACCAGGGCTGATTTGATGTATGTCCTTTCTGTATGCTGATTTGGCTGCAATGGAAGCTTTGCCAGAGAGGCAAACTGGACTGTCCCAAACTAGGAATGTAAAACATCTAAATCCATATGTCTTTGCGTGGGGGATTCCAGGTCCTTAAACTCCAAGCCTTGGTAGTCCATGCGTTTCAATGACAGAGTGCCTACTTTTGTTAATTTATTATAAAACAGTGTGAGAGGATAATTACAATATGGTAAGACATGCAGGTAAAAACTTACTGATTATATATTACAGCAATATAAGCATTGAAAGCATCAGTGACAAATTACTATATTAATAGGAAAGTAAATGTTTTTTTGAAGATGACAAATATGAGAACTGGACAATTAGTCTTGTGAGAAAGAATGGACCCCAGGGCAGTCTTTTAGGCACTGTACAATAGTCACAGTGACAATTAATTGTTAATCAGACTTTAATAATTGAGATTTCTGTGTGGCCCCCGCTTTGTTATCTCTGACAACCTTGTCATAAGTTCCCACAAAAATGTATGAGTGTATATATATATATATATATATATATATATATATATATATATATATACACACACACACAGTTGTGCTCAAAAGTTTACATACCCTGGTACCCTGGTAGAGTTTATGATTTCTTGGCCATTTTTCAGAGAATATGAATGATAACACAAAAACATATCTTTCACTCATGGTTAGTGTTTGGCTGAAGCCATTTATTATCAATTAACTGTGTTTACTCTTTTTAAATCATGATCACAACAGAAACTACCCAAATTACCCTGATCAAAAGTTTACAGTTTTGGCCTGATAACATGCACACAAGTTGACACAAAGGGGTTTGAATGGCTATTAAAGATAACCTCACCTGTGATCTGTTTTCTTGTAAATTGTTGGTGTGTGTGTGTGTATAAAAGGTCAATGAGTTTCTGGACTCCTGTCAGACCCTTGCATCTTTCATCCAGTGCTGCAATGACGTTTCTGGATTCTGAGTCATGGGGAAAGCAAAATAAGTGTCAAAGGATCTGCAGGAAAAGGTAGTTGAACTGTATAAAACAGGAAAGGGATATAAAAAGATATCCAAGGAATTGAGAATGCCATTCAGCAGTGTTCAAACTCTACTCAAAAAAAAGTGGAAAATAAGGGGTTCTGCTGAAACCAAACCACGGTCAGGTAGACCAACTAAAATTTTAGCCACAACTGCCAGGAATATTCTTCGAGATGCAAAGAAAAACCCACAAATAAGGTGAAATGAAATGCAAGACTCTCTAAAAACATGTGGTGTGGCTGTTTCAAGATGCGCAATAAGGAGGCACTTGAAGAAAGATAGGCTACATGGTCAAGTCACCAGAAGAAAGCCATTACTACACAAATGCCACAAAGTATCCCGCCTACAATACACCAAACAGCACATAGAGAAGCCTCAAACCTTCTGGCACAAAGTCATTTGGAGTGATGAGACCAAAATTGAGCTTTTTGGCACAACCATAAACACTACATTTGGAGAGGAATCAACAAGGCCTATGATGAAAAGGTACATCATTCCTACTGTGAAACACGGAGGTGGATCGCTGATGTTTTGGGGATGGTTGAGCTACAAATGCAGAGGAAATTTTGTCAGAATTTATGGCAAAATGAATGCAGTATGTTATCAAAAAATACTGGAGGAATATTTGCATTCATCAGCCAGGAAGCTGTGCATGGGACGTACTTGGACATTCCAACATGACAATGATCCAAAATTTAAGGCCAAGTCAACCTGTCATTGGCTACTGCAGAATAAAGTGAAGGTTCTGGAGTGGCCACCTCAATATCATTGAGGCGCTCTGGAGAGATCTCAAACGTGCAGTCCATGCAAGACAGCCCAAGAATTTACAGGAACTGGAGGCCTTTTGCCAAGAGGAATGGGTAGCTTTACCATCTGAAAAAATAAAAAGCCTCATCCACAAATACCACAAACGACTTCAAGCTGTCATTGATGTTAAAGGGGGCAATACACGGTATTAAGAACTGGGGTATGTAAACTTTTTTGTTGTCATTATGATTTAACCGCTTACAGACCAGAAGATTTGGCTGCTTAATGACCAGTCCATTTTTTGAGATACGTCAGTTTAACCGTCAATTGTGCGGTCGTGCGGCGCTGTACCCAAACGTCCTTTTTGTCCCACAAATAGAGCTTTCTTTTGGTGGTATTTGATCATCTCTGCGGTTTTTATTTTTTGCACTATAAACAAAAAAAGAGCGACAATTTTGAAAAAAAAAACAATATTTTTTACATTTTGCTATAATCAATATCCCCAAAAATGTTTTTGAAAAAACAAATTTCTTCATCAGTTTAGGCCGATATATATTCTTCTACATATTTTTGGTCAAAAAATCGCAAAAAACGTATATTGATTGGTTTGCGCAAAAGATATAGTGTCTACAAACTACAGGAAATATTTTTTTTTTTAATTTTGTACTAGTAATGGCGGGGATCTGTGATATTTTAGCGGTACTGCGACATTGCAGCAGACAGATTGGACACTTATGATGCATTTTTGGGACCATTGACATTTATACAGTGATCAGAGCTATAAAAATGCACTGATTACTGTGTAAATGTTACTGGCAGGAAAGGGGTTAACACTAGTGGTGATCAAGAGGTTAAATGTGTTCCCTAGTTAGTGTTCCTAACTGTATGGGGATAGGACTGACTATCTTACTAGGAACAAACGATATGTCTCCTCTCCCCTGACAGAACAGGGATTTGTGTGTTTACACACACAAATCCCTGTTCTAGCTCTCGTTCCTGCAAACACGGGTGGCCACCACGCGCATCGGTTCCCCTGCCATGCCATGGGCCCGTGTCTCCAGCTGCTCTTATAGGGGAAGACGTACCGACGATTCGACGGAACGTGTCACTTTGCCGATGTATATCGGCGCGAACCGGCCGGAAAGTGGTTAAAAAGAGTAAACACAGTTGATTGATAATAAATGACTTCAGCCAAACACTAACCATGAGTGAAAGAAAAGTTTTTGTGTTATCATTCATATTCATCATTCATATTCATATCTAAAAATTGCCAAGAAATCATACATTTTGCCAGGGTATGTAAACTTATGAGCACAACTGTATATCTATATCTATAGATATAGATATAATAGATAGATATATTAGATTTAATCTGAGATTTAGTTTGAAAATGACATAAGGTATACCGTTTTGTTAAACTGATTCAAAGCACTTCTTTTTATATTTAAAGCCTAAATGCAACCAACAATAGGAACATGGCAAAAAAATGACAGAGGCCCTAACCTTTAAAGTTTCAGCTAGAGTTGGACTTTAACTTGCCAAAATCAGCCAAAATGTTCATGCATATTACAAAAGCAGCAGAAATAGACACCCTATAATGAATATACCATGTCAATGAATGATCCCATCGAAACTGTGAGAGTAAAGCCGTACATATACTGTGATTGCCACTATAAAACAATACATTTGGCAGATCTGTGCACCCAATTATCTATCTCTGTGGTGTACATTAAAAAACCAGCAATGGTCATATCATTGATGTAATAATTTGGAAATATTTATCTGATACATCTTAAAGGGGAGTTCCCCCCAATTTTGAGAGAAGGTCTTAAACGAAAGACCACCTTCACCCCTCGTTTTTGGACATTTAAAACATTTTTTTTACTTTCTAACTTACCTTTTTTGGAAGTACTTAGAGTACTTCCGATCTAGCCAGGCCATGGCCGAGGAAGTCACATCCTTTTCTGCGGCGAGTCCCCCGTTGTCTTCTGGGACATGTGTGTTTCCCAGAAGACAAGCTGGCCATTCACAAAGCACCGTGGGACTGCATGCGCAGTCGGAAACCGTCAGTAAGGCCGCAAGGCTCCACTGCCGGCTTCCCTTGGTTGGAATGGCGGCGCCTGCACCCAATCCGATGGACGGATCGGCCTCGGGGGGGGCGACATCGCGAGCTCCCTGGACAGGTAAGTGTCCTTATTAAAGGCAGCAGCTACAGTGTTTGCAGCTGCTGACTTTAAAAAATAAAAAAACTTCGGCTGGAACACTGCTTTAAGGTGATTGCAGCCATATTTGTGCACTTGCAACAACATAGTTAAGTGATGTCAAAGGTACTTTTTATTTGCACAAACAGTTAAAATTGCAGAAAAAGCTTTTGGTGGTCTGTCCCCTTCTTTTCGGCCAAAGCACTAATAATACGCAAAAGTTTGGCAAAATGTAAAAATCTGACAGAAGGTTTTTTTTTTATCTTAATGCATTCTATGCATTAGAATAAATAACCTTCCATGTGTAGCAGCCCCCCTCAGCCCCCCTAATACTTACCTGAGCCCAATCTCGATCCAGCAATGTTGCTCAAGAGACTCATTTGTCTGGAACTCTCCCTCCTGATTTGCTGAGACACAGCAGTGGGTGCCATTAACTCCTGCTGCTGTCAATCAAAGTCAGTGAGCCAATGAGGAGAGAGAGGGGGCAGGGCTGAGCTACGGCTTTGTGCCTGAATGGACGTGCAGAGCAGTTGCTCAGCTCGGGTGCCCCCATAGCAAGCTGCTTGCTGTGGGGGCAGGAGGGAGGGACCAGCAATGTGGGCGAGGGAGGAGCTAAGCTGTTCTGTGCAAAACCACTGCACAGGGCAGGTAAGTATAACATATTTGTTATTTTTAAACAAAAAAACAAGACTTTAATATCACTTTAAGCTGGCCATGCACTGTACGAATTTCAAACAGTTCCTGATAATTAACTATCTGAAATTTGTTCAGGGGATGGCCCTGTCATCCACCTTGCACTTGACATCTCTCAATTGAAAAATTGAAGAAGCAAGGCAAAAAAAATGTGGGGCAAAAAGTAGCTGCATCCAAATAGATGCAGCTGCTGTTTGGATATTTTGCCAGCTGGAAAAATTAAAAATTGAACATAATTCTCTAAAACAGAAAAAATCCACACCATGCATATTTTTAAAACATCTATATGGAGGAAAGTCAATAATAAGTCTTTTCAAATCTCTACCAGTAGATAACATAAAAAAGGGTACCAAGGAAAAAGAAATATTGCTTTATTCTGTACAGAATGCAGTATTAGCATAACGACCTTGAAAATGATCAGTAAGAACTTTAGTGATCTCATGAGGCTAGGAAAACTTGCAATGTCTATACCAACTGTAATTGCATCCTAATCTAGAGAAGTGGCCATCCTCTGAACATACCAATCTCATTAAATAAGCCATCCACTGCTGCATGAAACATTATTTGGACTAAGTAGAAATTGTAAAACGTATTCTCCAATAACAAAGCACAGATTGAGTTTATGGGATCTAGTAATACCAAATAACGTAACATTGCATTGGCAAATTGTGAATTTACTTTGTAAAATTAAACAATGTTTTTTTAGCCTAATGAATATCAGCATGAGACCCTTTTTTTACCTGCAGCTGTGATTACATCTAAAATTCTAAAGGGCAGATGTGATTTGTGGGAACTTTACACAAATGTACTGTATATAATACATAAAAATAACCCTCTACACAAATAAATGCATCATTGTTTCAGGAGATAGAAGAGAGCTGTGTTATTTGACATAACAATCATTTATAGCTCACCGCACAAGATCATGACTTGAAGAGCGAATGACTTTCTGTGTTATGGGAAAAGAAAACCAGAGATAATTTCTGTCTTGTTCTCCTTCATATACTTTGTCAGAAAAGCAATGTGACATGGCTAGCCTTTCTTTTATTTTTACTTATTCACCCTAACAAGACTGTTAACACAGCTTTAAATCTGAAGTGTAAATTAATAGATAAATCTGAATAAATAAATTGAAATGTCAGCAAATAACTGATTTGAAATACCAAAATATGAACTATTTTTACCTTCCAAAAATATGTAAATTTGTTCAGCCAGTTTTCTAATCTAGACATCTTTGTCAAACACTTATTCTGACTTTACCTTTCTGTAATGCTATTGAAATAATACAGCTTGATCCCTAAGGACCCCTGCAACCTGTGATTAAAACAGCCCATTGATAAGGTCAACCTTGTGCTGTCTCTTTCTTTTTCCCCTCGCTTCCTGGAACTGCTTTTTAAATGACTATGTTGGCACTATAAAAAATTCTCTTTGCAAAACCTGATCAGTAATACCCGTGTTTCCCCAAAAATAAGACTGGTCTTATATTATTTTTGGCTACAAAAAACAAACTAGGGCTTATTTTCAGGGGATGTCTTATTTATTTACAGTATGTACAAAAAAGTTTCTCCCCCTGACAGCTCAGGAGTCAGCATTGTGAAATTCTGTAATCCCAAAAATAAACCTTGGTTAAAATCCTTTTAAAATCATGTAATCCGTTCTGTAAAAAGATTATATAATGTGCAGTGTGTCTCCTTGTGTAACTTTATTGTGGACCATACCTTATTTACAGTGCGGCTGGGTGCTCACGTGATCTGCCGGAGCTCTTTTCTTCTTCACCCGGCTGATGTCAGCAGCCCCTTCCTTTACAGTGCTCTTCTTCCCACTCCGAATACTGCAGAGGGAGAGGCCGAGATCCCTGCTGGCATCAGCTCGATCCGAGCACTGCAGAGGGAGGGGCTGCTGACATCAGCCGGGGGAAGAAGAGAAGAGCTCCGGTGGGTCACGTGAGCGCTCAGCGGCGCTGTAAATAAGGTATTTTCCACAATAAACTTACACAGGGAGACACACTGCACATTATATAATCTTTTTACAGAACGGATTACATGATTTTACAAGGACTTTAACTAGGGCTTATTTTCGGGTTAGGGCTTATATTGCAGCCATCCTAGAAACTAATGCTAGGTCTTATTTTCAGGGTAGGTCTTATTTTCAGAAAAACAGGGTACTTACCTGTTAGGTAGGCTGTAAGTCATTTTCTCTCTTTCTTATAGAGCTATGGTGGCTGAAGAATCTTCAGTTTTCAACATACTTCTGGGTATGTCACTGCAGGACACAGTCATGGCCAACGCATGAGATCGAAACATGCGATGAGGAACCAGTCATCTGACACACCCAGAAATTGTTGAATTCTGTAGATTCTATATCTAATGTAGATCTGTGAGATATTTTCTTAGACTTTTTTTGGTGATGACAAATTAGCTTTAAAGTGTTACTAAACCTAGGACCATGCATTTACTATATCTGATTTCCCACAGTACACAGAGCATGGAAATGCAATTATTTTTCTCATCAGCAGTATATAGCAGTCTTGTGACTTCTATCAGTGTCCAGCAAAGCACTGGTTAAATTTTGTAGGAGGAGTTTTCTGACTGTCCTGTGAGACTGCAAGACCCCTGACCCTCTGTTTGGACAGTGCTGATCACATGGATCCCCCAAGAAAAAAAAAAAAACCTCTCTAGAAATACCCACCAAACTGAGCAGGTGCAGCCGGACTCCAAAGACTCTGGGGTTGATTTACTAAAGACAAACCCACTTAGCACTACAAGTGCACTGGGAAGTGCAGTCGCTGTAGATCTGATGGGAAGATCATCTAATTATCATCCAATCATGTGCAAGCAAAAATGCTGTTTTTTTTTTTCCTTGCATGTTCCCCTCGGATCTACAGCAACTGCACTTCCAAGTACACTTCCAAGTGCACTTGCAGTGCAAAGTGCAATTGCCTTTAGTAAATAAACCCCTCTGTGTTAGTAGGAAATTATTAGGGGACAGTGGAAGGAGGGGAGGATCAGAGAGGACAGGATCAAACAGCCCTTTTCCACAATGCGGAGGATTAACTCCTTAGGTTCCACAGTGAGTATACCAAGCATGTTTTACTGCATTTGACTGATTTTACTGTTGTTGGTTTAGTAACTGTACAAATGTACATCAATAAATAAACTTTCTTCATAAAGAACTGGTCAATAATGTCCTGTTGTATAGAGGGCAACAATAATATTGGAATGAAAGAAGAGGCCATAGACATAAACATATACATATAAAATAATACTTATACCTTGTTCAAAACAGATGATTACAGATGACGTAATTTTTATTAACTACTTCTGTCTCACGTTTTTGACATTAATTGCTCATCAGTATTAACTATTATCTGCATCATTCATCTCACTCTTATCGACTGTTATCTGTGTTATCAACTCCCACTGATCGGATGTTCATATTGCTTAGTGCTTATCTATTGTATGTTTGTTATGGTGTTAAAAGCTTAAGAAAATCCAATTAGACCACAGCTCCACCCGTAAACCGACAGCCTGTAGGACAAATTAACTGGATTTGCAGACCATGATCTTTTACCTACTAATTCCATGATGGCTGCAAAATCCCTAAAGACATTTACCTACTTCTTCCTGTAAAGACGCGTTTATTTCCTTGAAGAACATTTTGTTAATGGGAATGTTTGTATTTTTATATACTTTCATGATTTAAGTATTATTTTTAGGACTAAAAAATAAAATAATGACATTTTTTTTAATATATATACAGTACGTAAATGCCCTGTATTAAATATATATTTGTAATATAAAAGTTTTTGTACATATACTGTATGTATATTATTGATTTAAAATACATAAAGACAATATAGCTGGCCATAAACTGTCCATTTCCACCACTATTTGGCTGCCCAATGGTCAGCTTTTGCAAGGATCAAACCATTTTGAGCTGAACCTAGTTGGTGATTAAAGCCGTGTACACACGACCGGACTTTTCGACTGGACTGGTCCGACGGAACAAATCCGTCGAACGATCCGACCATGTGTTGGCTTCATCGGACCTTCAGCGGACTTTTTCTGTCGAAAATCAGACAGACTTTAGATTTGAAACATGTTTCAAATCTTTCCGATAGATTCGGGTCCGGTCGAAAAATCAGTTCGTCTGTATGCTAGTCCGATGGACAAAAAAGGACTCAAGGGCAACTATTGGCTACTGGCTATGAACTTCCTTATTCTAGTCCCTTCATACGTCATCACGTTCATACCAACGGACTTTCGAATGAACTTTAGTCCGTTCGTGTGTGGGCAAGTGCAGTCATCCGAAAGTCCGTCGTAATTCCGTCAAAAATCCGTCAGAAAGATTGTTGGACGTTTGATGCTGAAAAGTCCGCCCGTGTGTACACGGCTTTAGAGTTAGCAAAAGAAAAACCTTAGAAGAACCTGACCATGTGAACAATACAAAAGGGATGAGTGATGCACACGTGTTCCACTTTTACAATAATAAGTCAGGTACAATTGAAATTGAGAATGACCAGATCTGTCCACCTGCTGTTCTTGGGAAGACATGAGTCTGTCCACAGTTGGCTAAAGGAACTTATGTTTCACTATAACTTTTATGGTAATTGGATACAGGAATTGTATTAGCCCCATGAATACCTGAGTCCTGAGACAGCATTGAAGATTCTGTACCCCATCCACTGTGATGGGTCCAGCAATAAGCCCCCCAAACCCTCACAATCAAAGGTAGGTTTGCTTGGGCTGCGAAGACGACAACTGTTTCCAGTGAAATCGTTTCTTCCCTTACCTAATGATGGGAACAGGCTTGAGTTCATGTATTTACTTGAAGGCAAACAAATCAACACCAACTCAAGTGTTCACACTTTTGAAATAACCCCTAATCTCTACGGATAACGAATCTCTACGTTTAACTGCAGCTGTAACACATTTTTCAGTATGTATGTTAGGCTTTATAATTTTGCACAACTTTTTTTGCTGGCCAAACTGGTAAAGACCCAGCCCATGACCTTTCCTGGCTGTCAGCATTATTATTTATCTCTGAAATAGTTTTCTTTTTCCAGTCTTTCCTTTTTTGCTTTTAATCACCGGGATCAATCAACCAACCTCAATCAACTGGAAGAGAGGAGATAAAGTTTCAAGTTTGGGAAGAACATATAGGCAATTCTGAGCTGTAGATATATAAGATGCATGTTTATGTGAGGTCATAATGAGGTCCATGTCATGAATAAAACAAATTCAGAAAGGGGCATTAGGTCACAGGTTATAATCATTATTTAAAGTTCTAGGAATGACCCCCACCACCACAACCTTTGTGTCTTTCAATGCAAAGGCTTCATGAAATAATTGATAACAAATAAGTAATTTACAAGACATTAATAACAGACCTACTTACATTTTTTTCAATATTCCCAAAGGTAAAGATAAAAGCCACTTGACCTCTGGAAGATTTACCCCCCCCCTTCATGACCAGGCCATTTTCTGCAATACGGCACTGCGTTACTTTAACTGACAATTGCGTGACGGTGCGATGCTGTAACCAAATAAAATTTATGTCCTTTTTTCAAAACAAATAGAGATTTCTTTTGATGGCATTTGTGTTTTGTGTTTTTTTTTTATTTTTTGCGCTATAAACAAAAAAAGACTAACAATTTAGAAAAAAATGAAAACCAATATTTTTTATTTCTGCTAAAAAACATATCCAATAAAAAAAATTGAAAACAATCTAATTTCATCATAAATTTAGGCCAATATGTATTCTGCTACATATTTTTGGTAAAAAAAAATCCCATCAAGCGTATATTGGGTGATATATATATCTAGGGCGATCAAAGAGTTACAGTATCTCACAAAAGTGAGTACACCCCTCACATGTTTGTAAATATTTTATTATATCTTTTCATGTGACAACACTGAAGAAATGACACTTTGCTACAATGTAGTGAGTGTACAGCTTGTTTAACAGTATAAATGTGCTGTTCGTTCAAAATAACTCAACACACAGCCATTAAAGGAGTTGTAAACCCTCGTGTTTTTTCACCTTAATGCATCCTGTGCATTAAGGTGAAAAAACTTCTGGCAGTGAACGGCCCCCCAGCCCCCCCCGTTTTACTTACCTGATCCCCTTCATCCCCTCGGCGGAGACGCGCTCTCTCTCTCTGCACAGGGCCGGGCTCTTGATTGGATAGATTGATAACAGCGCAGCCATTGGCTCCCGCTGCTGTCAATCAAATCCAATGAGGATTCCTGTCTATGGACGCAAATGCTGGTCTCGGGAGTGCGCCCGCAAGGTAACCACAGCTGTGAGTAATCACAGGAGATGCAGGCCTCCAGCGGTGCACCAGTCCCCTAGGTGGAAGTGCAAAAGTGCAAAATCACGTATATAAATGCGTGAATCTGCACAAGAGGGATGGCCTGTAGCAGTAAATCTGCTATAGAGCAGTCCTTAACTGGATTGTTAAACATGTACAGAGATAAGGAAACTTTTAAAACCGTCTCTTATTCTATGTGTATTCTAGTTAAAATTCCAATCTGCATGTAATGTACATCACCAGAGATTGTAACCACCTACCACTGACTGATTAGGATCTCTACAAGTGTGGGTTTCCGGTTAGTAAGGACAAGAGGAAACACTGGAACTATGTTCTGAGGACTGACTACAAAACAGACATTATATTAAGTATATATGGATTAAGGGAGACTGATGCATTAAAGCAGTACTCCCAAAACAAAAAAATAATATATTGCAGCTTACCAGTCCTTAGATGTGGGGCTGAATTTGTTTTATTTTTTTCATTATTTTATCTGGTGATCCAGCCAGTAGCACACTTCTTGTCGTAGGATGTCTGCATCCTGGATGAAGTAGTAAAGCAGTCACCTTTGGGCAGCAGCATTGTCAGTTTGGGGGGAGGGTAGTGTTAGACTAGCAGATTTAGGTGCGCTTAACTAACAAATTAAAGCTGAACTCCAACTAACACTTTATAGACAGTTACAGCAAACATTTTTTTTCCTTTTGGGATAAAGTTTTTAAATAAATGAATAAAAGCTGAACATTGTAAACACCCCTGTCAGTTTGAAATGGTTTGTCTCATCCCTTTAACTGCTACTTTGTCTGGACAGCTCAGTCTGTTACAGTAAGTTGGAAAAAATAAACAGATTTACTGCCTGGATCACCAGGTGAAAATAAAGGGGAAAAAAATAAAAAGAGAAAACGAATGCAGCCACGACCTCTAATGCCGCGTACACACGGTCAGACTTTTCGGCTCCAGAAGTCCGACAGCCCGTCCGACAGACTTTCGACGGACTTTTGGCGGACTTGCGGCGGACTTTCTAACGAACGGACTTAACTACATACGATCACATAAAAGTCCGACGGATTCGTACGTGATGGCGTACACCAGACTAAAATAAGGAAGTTCATAGCCAGTAGCCAATAGCTGCCCTAGCGTCGGTTTTTGTCCGTCAGACTAGCATACAGACGAGCGGATTTCTGGGTCCGGCGGAGTTACAACGTAAAGATTTGAAGCAAGTTCCAAATCTAAAGTCCGTCAGATTTGCGACTGGAAAAGTCCGCTGAAGGTCCGGTGAAGCCCACACACGATCGCATTGTCCGCCGGATTTGGTCCGTCGGACCAGTCCGGTCGCAAAGTCCGACCGTGTGTACGCGGCATAAGAATTGGTGAACTACAATTCAATACGTTTTTGGTTTTGGGTTTAATACCGCTTTAAAGGCAATACTTTTTTTCATTTTGGATATAGAGAGGGTTATAATCCCTGGATTTTTTTACTGTTTTTTGCCTTCTGTGTCCCATTGGGGAGATTTTCCTATCCTATCACTGTTCTTGGAGCAACCAACATTTGGGATTTCCTTTTCCTTTCACTTTCAGTGATAATGGTAAACAGGACAAATAAAGAGGGTGAATCTCCATAATGGAGGCACAGAGAAAAACCTTACTGGGGCTCTAATCCATTTTCACTCTGTCCAAAACAAAAAAAAAAGCATTGCCTTTAGTTGTATGTTAATCACTTCAGCCCCGGAAGATTTTACCCCCTTAATGACCATAGCATTTTTTACAATTCGGCACTGCGTTGCTTTAACTGACAATTGCGCGGTCGTGCGATGTTGTACCCAAACAAAATTGATGTCCCTTTTTTCCCACAAATAGAGCTTTCTTTTGGTGGTATTTGGTAACCTTTGCGGTTTTTATTTTTTGTGCTATAAACAAAAAAAGAGCGGCAAATTTGAAAATAAAGCCATTTTTTTTACTTTTTGCTATAATAAATATCCCCAAAAAACACAAATTTCTTTCGCAGTTCAGGCCGATATGTATTCTTCTACATATTTTTAATTAAAAAAATCACAATAAGTGTATATTGATTGGTTTGCGCAAAAGTTATAGCGTTTACAAAATAGGGGATAGATTTAAGGCATTTTTATTACTATTATTATTTTTTATTAGTACGATTTTTATCGGGACTGCGACATTGCGGTGGACAGATTGGACACTTTTGACACTATTTTGGTACCATTGACATTTATACAGCGATCAGAGCTAAAAATAGCCACTGATTGCTGTGTAAATGTCACTAGCAGGGAAGGGGTTGAACACTAGGAGGCGATCAAGGGGTTAAATGTGTTCCCTCAGCGTGTTCTAACTTTAGGGGGGATGGGCTACCTAGGACATGATAGAGATCACTCCTCCCGATAACAGGGAGCAGTAGATCCCTGTCATGTCACTAGGTAGAACAGGGAAATGAGTAAATAAGGGGGCGCTAGTGACTAGGTTAGGTGAAAAATAAAAAATAAAAACTAATGTGATAAGAAAAAGGAAATTATTAGCTAGAAATTCTCACAAAAAATTGAGAAGTAAAGAGTGTGTCACTGTGTGTTACTTTATATTATGTGATGTTGCTACATATTTACTATTATTGGTTTTCACTCTTTACTTCTCAATTTTTTGTGAGAAGTTCTAGCTAATAATTTCCTTTTTCTTATTTTTCACCTAACCTAGTCACTAGCGCCCCCTTATTTACTCACTTACAATCTGATCATTATATGTTCAAGTTGGGGTGCAGCTTGGTTTGGTCATTTAATCTTTTTAGACATCACTTACCTTATTTGGCGCGGCGTTCTTCTCTTTTGCTTAGAACAGGGAAATGCCTTGTTTTCCCCATTCTGCCTCTCCTTGTCGCAATCACGTGCCACCGGCGGACAAACTCCCGCATGTGCGTGCCCGCTAGCCCAGGATTACAAAGGGACGTACGGCTACACACTTTTGCGCACCTGTGCCATTCGTTCAACGTTCATCAGTGTGCGTCAGTCGGGAAGCAGTTAAGCACCCCCAAACAATTGTGTCACCCTTGGCCTCTCCATTGCTTAAAGTGGACTAAACTTAAATCTACTCCCACCCCCATTCTAACCCTATTCTATCTACCCTGCAAAAGGAAAGATGCCTATACTTTCCTATTCTAAAGTCAGAGGATCAGGTCCCAGATCCCAGTCGACAATGGATGCCCTATAGTAAGTCTATGGGTAACGTCATTGTACAGCGTGTTTACAGTTTGTATAACAGTGTAAATTTGCTGTTCCCTCAAAATAACTCAACACACAGCCATTAATGCCTAAACCGCTGGCAACAAAAGTGAGTACACCTCTAAGTGAAAATGTCCAAACTGGGCCCAAAGTGTCAATATTTTGTGTGGCCACCATTATTTTCCAGCACTGCCTTAACCCTCTTGGGCATGGAGTTCACCAGAGCTTCACAGGTTGCCACTGGAATCCTCTTCCACTCCTCCATGATGACATCACAGAGCTGGTGGATGTTAGAGACCTTGCGCTCCTTCACCTCCTTCCGTTTGAGGATGTCCCACAGAGGCTCAATAGGGTTTAGGTCTGGAGCAGTGGTGGTGCGTCCATTAAGGGTGCTCGAGTGCCGCCCTCGCTCTCCAGCCACCCTCTCTGTGTACTATGGATAGATTCATGCATTGCATGAATCTATCCAAGGCCGCTGTAGCCACCCCCCATACAGGCGTCCAGCTCCTTTTCGGGCGCCAGGCGCCGGAATTACAGTGGCGGGGGGGTGTTTTTGAAGCACCTGATTAGAGTCATAGGCTCTAATAGGAGTCAAAAAAGGAGACCTGCAAGCGCAAACCATTGCGTTCGCAGTTCACCCAGGTGTGTTAGCAAAGCAAATGAATATCTGCTTTGCTGACACAGAACCGCCTCTCAGCCAATCAGGAGGCCCGGATGTAATACCGAGCACCTGATTGGCTGAAG
This sequence comes from Aquarana catesbeiana, assembly GCF_042186555.1. Lineage (NCBI taxonomy): Eukaryota > Metazoa > Chordata > Amphibia > Anura > Ranidae > Aquarana > Aquarana catesbeiana. The sequence continues at coordinate 820,531,244 of NC_133324.1, read as the reverse complement.
GTAGAGGCGGTCCCAGAACAGGAAGAAGACACGCACGGAGGAGTCCTGCATCCATTGCCGCTGCATCAATCCCACAGGAGTCCTGCATCTATCCCACAGCTCGCCGCCTGTCCCACTGCCTGACCCACCACCACGATGGGGTAAGTGCCGGGCAGACAGCGGGCGGGGGGCACAGTGGCTGCATATTATGGGCACAAAGGCTGCAATTGATGGAGCAAATTTGGCTGCATTTGTGGGACACAGAGGGGTTGATTTACTAAACCTGGAAAGTGCAAAATTTAGTTCAGCTGTGCATGGTAGCCAATCAGCTTCCAGTTCATTTTGTCAACGCTTAATTGAGCAAGCTGAAGTTAGAAGCTGATTGGCTACCATGCACAGCTTCACTAGATTGTGCACTCCCCAGCTTTAGTAAATCACCCCAGAGTCTGCAAGTGATGGGGCTCAGTTGGCTGCATTTGATGAGCACAGAGGCTGTATATGATGGGCACAGGTAGCTGCTTTTGCTGGGCACAGAGTCTGCATATGATGGGCACAGTGGTTGCATATTATGGGCACAGTTATTGCATATAAAGGGCACAGTGGCTGCATATGATGGGAACAGATGGCTGCATATGATGGGAACAGGTGGCTGCATATGATGGGCAGAGGTGGCTGCATATGATGGGCACAGGTGGCTGCATATCATGGGCACAGGTGGCTGCATATGATGGGCACAGGTGGCTGAATATGATGGGCACAGTGGCTGCATATGATGGGCACAGTGGCTGCAATTGATGTTTTTGTTTCAGTATTTGTCAGAATTTTTCAGTTCGTTGGCGCCCCCACAAAAATTGTGAGCACCAGCCGCCACTGGTCTGGAGACATACTTGGCCAGTCCATAACATTTACGCTCAACTTCTTTAGCAAGGCAGTGGTCGTCTTGGAGGTGTGTTTGAGGTCGTTATCAGATTGGAATACTGCCCTGTGGCCCAGGCTCCGAAGGGAGGGGATTATGCTCTGCTTCAGTATGTCACAGTACATGTTGGCATTCATGGTTCCCTCAATAAACTGTAGCTCCCCAGTGCCGGCAGCCCCACCTCCATGCAAGACACACTTGTCTTTGTACTCCTCACATGGTTGCCGCCACACACACTGAACCAAATAAGTTTATCTTGGTCTCATCAGACCACAGGACATGGTTCCAGTAATCCATGTCCTTAGTCTGCTTGTCTTCAGCCAACTGTTTGCAGGCTTTCTTGTGCATCATCATTAGAAGAGGCTTCCTTCTGGGACGACAGCCATGCAGAGCAATTTGATGCAGTGTGCGGCGTATGGACTGAGCACTGACAGGCTGACCCCCCCACCCCTTCAACCTCTGCAGCAATGCTGGCAGCACTCATACGTCTGTTTCCCAAAGACAACCTCTGGCTATAACGCTGAGCACGTGCACTCAATCTCTTTGGTCGACCATGACGAGGCCTATTCTAAGTGGAACCTGTTCTGTTAAATTGCTGTATGGTCTTGGCCACCGTGCTGCAACTCAGTTTTATGGTCTTGGCAATCTTCTTAGAGCCTAGGCCATCTTTATATAGATATAAACAGGGCCAAGAATAAATCCAAGGAAAAAAACAAGCTTACTTACCGACCAGCTCACAGACAACCAAATAAACCTGTCTAACAGTATGCGTTAAAAGCAGGGGTTTAGTCTGCACACATTTGCAAATGCATGCGTAAACCACAGAGCCTTGCCACGGCACCATGGTATCTGTGGTACCTAACACTAACTTATAAGTATCTCCACAGTGGAAACACATGCATTCTGATGGATAGATGGAGGGCAGATGGACTGAAGAGAAGCCCACCTCTTATTAAAGGTACAGGGGCACACTGAGCACCCAGCATGTAGCTCAATCACTGCGAAGGTATCTGTGCGTTGCCTGACCAAGTGGCGCTTTTTTGTATCACTGTATATTGGTCAGGCAACGCACTGACACCTTCGCAGCCATTGAGCTACATGCTGGGTACTGTCAAGCTGTTCAATGTAAACCATGTTAAATAACTACTGGCTGCTAGGTCAGTGAGAGAAGCCTATCCAGGATACCTACTGGATGCTAGGTCTGCGTGAGAGGCCTATCCAGGTAGTCAAGATCCAAGCGAGAATGCCGTTTGTTTCTGGATCTAAGGAATCTGTAACTGATCTGCATTTGGTATCTGACACCCCTAATCCTCTTTCAAGTTCTGCGTTAAAGCTTTGAAAATATCTAAAGTGACTGGCGCCCAATTTCTGTTCTAAACTCCCTATTATAGCCATGAACTCATCCCCGGGGTAAATGCTGGCTTGCCCCTTACCTCTGGAGATCCCTCCTTGCCCCCAGTAGACCTAGGGGGCGCTACATATGTATAAAACATCAAAATTGTCTGTTATTAGTCCCAATATATACACATACCCAGAATACTGAAAAATATTATTCTGATCAACTTGGCCACTGAAAGCAAAAGCTTTTGTCTCTTCTCCTTTGTTACTAGACTTCTAATGATGATTTCATTGACTTCACCTGAGAACTCATTATTTTCTGTGATGTGCAAAATGAGAAATGACTGTGAGGGATTATTCCCATATGCAGATTGGCATCTGGACATTACCTTGAATAACAATGCAATGGGCTTTTTCCATGGACTTTGCTTTACACAGCCCACACAGCACTGCCACTCACAACATCTGTGTTTACAATGTCTTTTCCAGCCAGGAGCTGCACATTCCTGGAGCCATTCAGTGCTACAGGTTCACAGTCAATGAACATTTCCTACTGTTTATATGTGTCCTTCCGTTTTCTGATGTCACTGGAAGTCTGCTTTCTTTGTTAACTTTAAGGATTCTGTGCTCTGCTGAAAGGAGCCTGTCTTTTCTCCTTGTGTGCTATGGAGCATGGTCTTACCAAGTTCTTATCAGTAGATCAACCCCCATGACTATTGCACTTTAACATATCTTGTAATTAGAGGCTCTCGGTGCAGACAGTACAACACATCACTCTTGTTGGTGTTTCTAGTGCTAGTAAACAACAATATATATAATACAACCCCTTTTCTGCATTTCAGAGAGTGAAAAAAGTTCAAAATAAAATGTGAAAAAATCTCTCCCAAAAAATTTACTGTTGCTACTTTAAATAAATATCACAAAGTAATCAAACAATATAGTGCTCAAATTACTAGTAGCACTGTGAAAAACAAATAAACAAATAATAATCAAATGCAAAATAATCCAAATAAGTCCATATGGACTTACTTGTATGATTTTGAAATGTTTTAGTATATTGTATTATTTTCATGTTTGATTATATCACTTGCAGATATATGATTGTCCACTGCATAGTAGCAGTGGTTGCGCTACTGTGGAATTGATTATTGGTTGGTACACTAATATTAATGGCACAATTTTTTGAGGATTTTTTCTATTTAAGTAGCAGCACTGAAATATATAACACTTTAGGTGAAGTTTGAAATCCTACGCGCAGTGAAACACAAAATATAAACAAATAAGCAAAAAAATATATATGTGAAAAATATATGTAAAATAATGTCCAATGTGCTCAGGAAAAAAGTTTAAAAAATGAAAAATGTGTTTAACCACTTAAGGGCCTCCCTATAGCAGTTTCACTGCTACAGGGCGGCACCTCTGCGCAGGATCACGTATATATACATGATCTGGTTCTTCCGGGTCACACACAGCGGAAGCCAAGTGTAAACAAGGCGGATCGCCATTCTCACAGGAGGCAAGGCATGGATCCTGTGTCTCTGCAAAGCAGGGACATGGATCCATGTCTTTCTCTAGTAAAAACACCTCCAACAGTACATACAAAAACTGGCTGGGATGTCAACCCCTTCACAGCCAGTGTCATTAGTACAGTGACAGTGCATTTTTATTTAGCACTGATCACTGTATTATTGCCACTGGCCCCCAAAGAAGAAGTGTCATTTAGTGTCAGAATGTCCGTAGTCCCGCTATATTTCGCTGATCAGCACCATTGCTAGTAAAATAAATAAATAGAAATATCCCATAGTTTGTAGACACTATAACTTTTTCAAATCAATCAATATAGGCAGAGATAAGATTTTTTATATTTTTTATTGGATATGTTTTTAGCAGAAAGTAAAACATATAGTTTTTTTCTTAAAAAATTGTTGGTCTTTTTTTGTTTATAGCGCAAACAACAAAAAATGCAGAGGTGATCAAATACCACCAAAAGAAAGCTCTATTTGTGGGAAAAAAAGGACATACATTTTATTTGGGTACAGAGTCGCATGACCATGCAATTGTCAGTTAAAGTAACGCAGTGCAGTATGGCAAAAAATGGCCTGGTCATGAAGGGGGGTAAATCTTCTGGAAGTCAAGTGGTTAACCACTTCAGCCCCAGAAGATTTTACCCCCTGTAAAACCTGCATCGTTTTAACTGACAATTGTGCGGTCGTGCGACTTTTTACCCAAACAAAATTGATGTCCTTTTTTTCCCACAAATAGGGCTTTCTTTTGTTGGTATTTGATCACCTCTTTTTTTGCGCTATAAACAAAAAAAAAACAACAATTTTAAAAGAAAAAATAATATTTTTTTACTTTCATGCTTTAATACATATCCCCCAAAAATATATATAAAAACGAATTTATTCATCAGTTTAGGTCAATATGTATTCATACATATTTTTAGTAAAAAAATATCAATACGTGTATATTAATTGGTTTGCGCAAAAGTTATCGCGTCTACAAACTATGGGAAAGATTTATGGACTTTTTTTGTTGTTTTTACTGGTAATGGTGGCGATCTGCGTTTTTTAGCAGGACTGCGACATTGCGGCGGACAAATCTGACCCTAAGTGACACTTTTTGGGGACCAGTGACATTATTACATTAATCAGTGCTAAGCACTGATCAATGTATAAATTACACTGGCAGGGAAGGGGTTAACACTAGGGAGCGATCAAGGAGTTAACTGTGTTCCTTAGGTGTGTTCTAACTGTGTGGGGGCTGGGATCACTGAAACACCACAGAGATCGCTGTTCCTGATCACTGGGAACAGCAGATCTCCATGATGTCTCCTGTCAGAACGGGGATCCGCCTTATTTACATTGGCAGATCCCCGTTCTGCCTCTGTGTACCGCGATCATGGGTCGCTGGCAGACATCAAGTCCGCGGGACCCACGGTTGCACCCCAAGCACCCGCAGTGTCACATGCATGAACCGCCGTGCGGGTACGGCGGTTTGCGCTATCGAGCCGACCTGCAGCCGTATATATGCGAGCACGGACATACCTGTGAGTGTACGTAAAGTGTCTCACAAGTACAGACAGTGGCATCAGGAGTGCGGCCAGCACCCGGGTGTCACCAGGCCCACATGTCCTAACAAGCAGGGCGCACTGCCAGGCACCGCTTGGTTCCGCTCAGGGCAGGCACCAGCATTAGTCAGCCACTATTCAGTGTCACATTCTCCACCAACATCCTCGGCTGGCCCCTCTGTCCTGTCCCAGAAATTGCCGATCAGTCCAGTGTCCTCCCTTTGCACAGAGCCCTCCGGTGCACACTTCTTCTGGACAAACTTCCAGCACACTGGTGCAGCCTATGAGAGTCGGCTTCACGGAACGACGGAGGACACCACAGGCTTGTCTCCCAGCCCTTCCTCTTCACAGAGATCTTACTCAGAGAGCCCATGGAGTGGAGATGCCGTCTCCCATGCTGATCATACGCTCTGGGCTGCTGCTGAAGGGAGCTGAAGCAACAATGAACAAGTGCTGGAAGGGCAGCCGGCCGCAGCACTCTTTGCTTTTTTCACGAACTACAACAGCCAAGTGGAAACAAGTGCCATAGCCAGACCATGCTGGTCGGCATCTTCATGCACCAATGGTCACGGTGAGCGAGACCACCCCACCTCCCCAATGACTGTAAATGACTATTGCAATGCAGTACATGCATTGAGAAGTGAAAAAAGGTATCACTTCACTTTAAAGTGGTGTTCTGGCCAAAATTATACTTTTTAAATAAAAATACCCCTATAATACACAAGCTTAATGTATTCTAGTAAAGTTAGTCTGTAAACTAAGGTCTGTTTTGTTAGTTTATAGCAGTAGTTTGTTATTTTTATAAACTTACAGCAGGCCGTGGCCATCTTAAGTGTGGGCATCTGAAGCCAGACTGTATTTCTTCCTGGATCTCAGCCTTGCAGATCTTGCACATGCTCAGTGCAGCACAAGCAGTGTAATAGGTTTCAGGTCAGGTTTCCATAGCAACGGCAGTGTCAGAGGAAGTTGCTGCCCCTTCCCAGAAGGCATTGCAAACAGAAAATGATGCGATGGGCCGCGGCCAGGGAGGAGGAAGTGAAAAATGAATACAGCAGATATACAGTAAGTGCTGAGGAAAAAAAATATATATCCAATTCGTTTACAGTGCACAGTTTAGTGAGGGATGCTGAAGAGTTGTAAAAGTGGGTGGAACTCCACTTTAAGTACATTTTTGTTTTACATACATGCTCTGGACCCACTGTGGGGTATGCCTGTAATCCCCCTTCACCCTTCACCATCTTGCATGCCCTTCCGTTTTGGTTCACCCATTCTAACTGACCACCATTATTACGATCATCGTAACTTTCCTCATCATCAGACAATCAGGAGCAGAAAGCAGAACTTGTGGAATTGGGATTACCCTTCCAAAGGAAATGATTCAACCAGACATAATAGATTTCAACAGTAGTATTTATGAACGTATGCATCAAGCTAAGAACAAAAATGCCAGCAGCATCCTACAGTAAATCCCTGGAGAACTTCTCTAACCTCTCAGCACTGGATTATTTAGTGCACAGGCAATTTTTAACTTGGTTGCATCTCTGTGCACATTTCCGTTTCTCAACCAACATTGCTTCCTTTGCACCCATAGTATTCCTATACTTGTGCCTGCCAAGTACATGGGTTGTAGATGTAGACTTTAGCTCTGATGTGTCGTTCTTCTTCAGCATGCCATAGCTGAATAAGTGTATGGAGAAATAGAAGCTTTCCATGCCCTGATCCTGCATGAGCTGTGCTATTATCCATGAAGATATAGTAGGAGAGGTGAATAGTAATACATGCACTTAGTTTATGGAGTGTTAGGTGCTGTTTTTGTACACTACCCTTGGGAATGATGCAGTTAAACCGTGTTAATTGGTTATAATCATTCATGGCTCCCATTTTTTTTATTCTTTTAAAATAACACTTCTTTAGCCATTAAGCTAAAAACACTGAAAACAGATGTTCCGAAACTGCAACATGGAATCCAGTTCACACTATTGTTCAGTTTGGTAGTTTTCCTGTGTTGTGTTTTCCTGTCGGATATATGAGTATACAGACGTGGACTGGTTAAACTCCTCCATGGAGTAAGCCTAGTGCATCAGTCAAACATGGATAACAGGTTTCCTCTTCCTGTGCAGCTGTTGTTTGCCAAAAGGATGACTTAAATTGATCAGCTTTTTTTTAAAATCACTGAACATCAGCCAGAGTAATATTACGTATGAATTGAAACAATGACCCGCATTGCCTTGTTATGGTGGAAGCAGAAATAACATCCTGAAAATGCAGGTGGAAACTTTGTGATGTGCCGTGTGAATGAGCAGTGATAGAGCACCATACCTACACTTTGTGTGTTTACACTCAATGTGGGGTTTATAAAGCTATTGTTTTTATGTAAAAGTGGCCAAAATCTTGTATGGAATGTCTACTGATTTTCATAAGCATGCTGTGATGTGACGTTATAAGGAAGATGACGATCGGTGCAATACACAGATTTTATAGCTACGCTACGGTGTTCAGAATTCCTAAGAGTCTCCACAAGGACACTTCATTTACAAAGCAAACTTATTCTTTTAAGCAGTTAGAATAGTCATTGCCTATCTGTTTACTTTTTTAAAGTAACCAATTCTTAGTTTTTTTGAGTATTCCATGTGCAATGTGGCTGATTTACCCAGAAATGTGAGATTTTACTTATCTGAGGCTAGACTAGTTATTCACTTTAAGTAGAATTATTCACTTTAAAGTCATTACAAAGGACAATGGGACACATTTTTTTCACAAGTAGTATGGGACATTCTTTACATCTTGAGGATGATATAACCTCCACATATGGAAAGGCTTCTTCACGGTAAGAGCTGTGAAAAATGTGGAATAGACTCCCTCTAGAACTAGTTCTGGACAGTTCTGTACATTGTTTTGAAAAAAAAAAAAAAAAGAACAGGATACACTCCTAAATGTCTAAAATATAACTGGATATTAATATATATCAGTATTAATACCAGGGATTGTTGATCCAGGGTCTTCTGGAGGATCAGGAAGATATTTTTTATCCTGGAGCAAATCAGAGATGATGCTTTATGGGGTTTTTTTTCACCTTCCTGTGGATCAGCTGTGGGTATAGGATTGTGTATATGAGGGATTATTATCATTGGTTGAACTACTATAGATGGACGTGTGTCTTTTTTCAACCTATGTTACTATTTTCACGAGTGAGAATGACTCTTCATGGTAACCTGCGCCTAAACATCATGTCAGTAACTTCTCTTCTGTACCCTCTGACTTATAAGCAGTCAATAGAGGCACTTCCATTGTCAGCCTAATTAAAAAAAAATTAAAAGCAATTACACCTATCAGAATATATATTAACTCATATACTGTATATGCTGTATATATACGCTATATTGTCAAAAGTATTGGGACACCTGCCTTTACACGCACATAAACTTTTAAGGCATCCCAGTCTTAGTCCGTAGTGTTCAATATTGATTTGGCCGACCCTTTGCAGCTATAACAGCTTCAACTCTTCTGGGAAGGCTTTCCACCAGGTTTAGGGGTGTGTCTATGGGAATGTTTGACCATTCTTCCAGAAGCGCATTTGTGAGGTCAGGCACTGATGTTGGATGAGAAGGCCTGGCTCGCAGTCTCCACTCTAATTCATCCCAAAGGTGTTCTATCGGGAAGAGGTCAGGACTCTGTGCAGGCCAGTCAAGTTCCTCCACCCCAAACTAGCTCATCTGTGTCTTTATGGACCTTGCTTTGTGCACTAATCCCCCCTCCACCAAATGATTTGGACCAGTGCATAAAGCAAAGTCCATAAAGACATGGATGAGTGAGTTTGGGTATATATTCTCTCTCTCTCTCTCTCTCTCTCTCTCTCTCCATACAGTGCCTTGCAAAAGTATTCACCCCCTTGGCATTTGTTGTCTTTTTTGTGCCTCACAACCTGGAAATAACATGCCCACAACTTTGAAGATGTTTTTTTTTTTATTGTGAAGCAAGCAACAAATGGGACAAAATAACAGAAAAAGTCAAAGTGCATAACTATTCACCCCCCAAAGTCAATACTTTGTAGAGCCACCTTTTGCGGCTATCAGAGCTCCAAGTCACTTTGGATAAGTCTCTATTTGCTTGCCACATCTTATCACTGGGATTTTTGCCCATTCCTCCTTGCAAAACTGCTCCAGCTCCAGCTCTACACAGAGTGGTACAGGCTTCACCCAAGAATATCCCTGTATTTAGCACCATCGATCTTTCCCTCAACTCTGTCCAGTTTCCCAGTCCCGACTGCTGAAAAACATCCCCACTTGCCGGCTCCCTGTTGGCCTCAAAGCCGAGATTAGCCCCAAACGTAAGGGTTGAGAGCTACGAGAGAATGCGGGTCCAGGCCAGGGAACATATTTTATGCTGTGAAATGGTGAAGAGTTATCCCCTTCCCCCACTCTATTCCCATGTTCCCCAAGTTTTCACGTTTTATTGCTTTATTTAGACTATGTCGTTGTACAACGTCTGACTCTTAGGCTTATTAAACACAGTCAATAATGATACATTGTGGAAAATGTATATTATGTGTTTTATATGCTTACTAAAATAAAATAAAGATTACATAAAAAAAAAAAAAAAAAATCCCCACAGCATGATGCTTCCACCACCATGTTTCACAGTGGGGATGGTGTTCTTTGGGTGATGATGAGGGCCTTGAGGCGATTCAGTTCGCAACTGCAGCGCTATATAAATCATTCATTCATTCATTCATTCATTCATGTGATGTGTTGGGTTTGTGCCAGACATAGCGTTTTCTTTGATGGCCAAAAAGTTCAACTTTTGTCTCATCAGACCAGAGCACCTTCCACCATACATTTTGGGAGTCACCCACATGCCTTTTCGCAAACTCAAAATGTGCCATTTTGTTTTTTGCTGAAAGTAATGGCTTTCTTCTGGCCACTCTGCCATAAAGACCAACTCTACGGAGTGTATGGCTTATTGTCGTCCTATGTACAGACACCCCAGTCTCTGCTGTGGAACTCTGCAGCTCCTCCAGGGTTAACTTAGGTCTCTGTGCTGCCTCTCTGATTAATGCCCTCCTTGCCCAGTCCGTGAGTTTTGGTGTGCGGCCGTCTCTTGGCAGGTTTGCTGTTGTGCCATATTCTTTCCATTTGGTTATGATAGATTTGATGGAGCTCCTAGGGATCATCAAAGATTTGGATATTTTGGATATAATTGGATAATTTGGTATTTTTTTTTATAACCTGACCCTGACTTGTACTTTTCAACAACATTGTCCCTTGTTTGAAGAGTTCCTTGGTCTTCATGGCAGTGTTTGGTTAGTGGTGCCTCTTGCTTAGGTGTTGCAGCCTCTGGGGCCTTTCAAAATGGTGTGTATATGTAATGACAGATCATGTGACACTTAGATTGCACGCAGGTGGACATCATTTCACTAATTATGTGACTTCTGAAGGTAATTGGTTGCACCAGAGCTTTTTATGGACTTCATAACAAAGGGGGTGAATACATACGCACATGCCAATTATCAGTTTTTTATTTCTGAAAAATAGTTTTATGTATATATTTTTCTAATTTCACTTCACCAATTTAGACTATTGTGTTCTGATCCATCACATATAATTCAGATTAAAAAAAAACATTGAACTAAAGGTTGTAATGTAACAAAATAGGTAAAAAGCCAAGGGGGGGTGAATACTCTTGCAAGGCACTGTATATATATATATATATATATATATATATATATATATATATATATATACATATATATATACATATATATATATATACATATATATATACATATATATATATATATATATATATATATATATATATATATATATATATACAGTGGGGATGGAAAGTAATCAGACCCCCTTAAATATTTACCGGTAAGTTCATTTTTTCCTCATTAATGTACACACAGCACCCCATATTGACAGGAAAACACAGAATTGTTGACATTTTTGAAGATTTATTAAAAAAGAAAAACTGAAATATCACATGGTCCTAAGTATTCAGACCCTTTGCTCAGTATTTAGTTGGCGACCCAGATGGTAGCTGCAGGAAGGCATCTAGTTGATTTGATCTCCAATCGGCCCACAGTATTCTGCTAAGGCAATCCATTGAAATAAAGAATTTAGTATCACCCAGCACTATGCCTAGAGAACACAAAAGTGTACACAAGCTTTCAGACCTGATGGTAGGGCTCCAAAGTTCCCCCTTTTAACATTTGTGGGTGTTTTTCACTATTGGTATTTATTTACAGGTGTAATAATGACTGTCAAGAGAATCAAAAATATAGCTGATAGTTGATGTTCAGCTGTTGAAATCCAACATTGTATCATTTTTTAAGAATTACAGGTACATCAAGCTGAGATTTGCAATGTAAGCTCACACTAAAAGGAGTAGGGAAGGGTTAAAACCTCTGCCACTTTAATTTTTGCAGTGTACTTTTGGGAACATTTTCCTTCACTTCACTTCCCAGAAATGCAGCAAGAAATTTGAGGAAATCCAAAGTGAGGGGATTTTCCCCTTTTATGCCCCGTACACACGGTCGGACATTGATCGGACCTTCCGACAACAAAATCCTAGGGTTTTTTCAGACGGATGTTGGCTCAAACTTGTCTTGCATACACACGGTCACACAAAGTTGTCGGAAAATCCGATCATTATAAACGCGGTGACGTAAAACACGTATGTCGGGACTATAAATGGGGCAGTAGCCAATAGCTTTCATCTCTTTATTTATTCTGAGCATGCGTGGCACTTTGTGCGTCGGATTTGTGTACACACGATCGGAAATTCCAATAACGGATTTTGTTGTCGGAAAATTTTATAGCCTGCTCTCAAGCTTTGTGTGTCGGAAAATCCGATGGAAAATGTGTGATGGAGCCTACACACGGTTGGAACTTCCAATAACAAGGTCCTATCACACATTTTCCATCGGAAAATCCGACCGTGTGTGCGGGGCATTAGACTGTTGTCCCTGGAACACACTGGTAGATTTCCCCTTACCATTTGTTACGAAAACACTAAAATGTTTTGGATTTTTCCTCATTTTCTTATTTAATGACAATCGTCACAAGCACAAATAGACGGGCAAATCTTCCCAATAGGGTTTCGACAGACAGCAATAAAAACTTGACAGAGGGTCTAACCCTTCCCCACTCCATCCGAAACTAAAAAGAACAGTTTTGCCTAGAGATACACTTTAAAAAAAGACTTCCGCTTTAACTATACTCTGGTGCTCCAAGAGGAGTCATAAGGCTCTCCCAGACTGAAGCTGCACAGCTCACCCCTCCTCTCTCCTGTTCATTTATGAAAAGTGTTGGATTTTTAGCAAAGCATTCTGTGATGGGGCAAGGGCAGAGGAAGGGCGGGCAGTGCAGCTACGGCTGCTGTATAGGAGACTCATAGATGGGGTGTAGTGATATCTATACTATCTATTCCCAGTAAAACAGGATTTTTTTAAAAAAAAGCTCCAGGAGGTGGCATACACCGTGTTGCACTTACCCCCTTGTGTGCCAGTAGATTTTAAAACCTATTTTTGCCCTAGTGTTCTTCTCTAGGAACAATGGCATCAGCCTTTTCAGCTATCTTCTGTGAACATATAAAGTTTCTCCCCCATATGCAATGAAGATAAGGAGATGGGGAGGTGTTTGTAGTCCTAAGGTGCTCCACCATAGATATATTACAGTGAGTGAACGTTGATACTGGTAAGGCGGTAAGACTGTATAGCTTCTAATGCTGTGACTTATTACCAGCTGTGATGATCCTCTTATCTCATTCCACAATTTACAAGAAATACTATCAGCTTCTTACTTTCATCGGTGACCTAATGACACATGATATGAGCTTCTCAATCTACTATTGTTAGAAAGCATGTTGACATTGCAAATATTTGTGGAATGCAACTGTCACTTTTCAGAGACCCAGTACACAGGTCACTGATTTACACTCTTCATCTTTTGTGGAGCTGAGTCCAAAAACAATGTTACTATGCCCTATCATGCATAGGCTTGTAGTAGCACAAATGACCTAATTAATGTCATGTACTTTACAACTTTTGTCTTCAGCTTTTATGATCATACCCACAATGAAAATGGCCACTAAACGCACAAGGGAAACAATTTAACATTCACAACTATACTTGGAATAGATTTGTGATAACGTAAGTCACAATGGAGTTCAGCCTATTCTTTTATGGTATCAGCCATTTCAGTCTGAGGGAGGCTAAGAAGACACAGGGGGCTGATTAATGAAAGCTGCTGCGTATGAAGTATCTATGACTACTGACCACATCAACCAAATTTTAGTTTTTAGTGTTTTAACTTTCTTCAAAAAATAGAATACAGTTTAGAGGCAGGTGGGGGATGCAGTATATCCTCCAAACTGAAGGTGGCACTGTACTGTTTTTTTTCAGGATGGCAGAAGCCTATTGAGGACTAATTTGTCCCTGCTCTGGCGTCCAGTCAGCCATCTTGGGGAGGACAGAAATCCTATTGGCTACCAAATCCTTTGAGACTTGGGCAGGCCAAATGACTCAATTCTCAGGTGCATTGGTTAGGCCCCGCCTACAAGTTGGTTACCTTGGAAGAATTGCATGTAATGAGAGGTTCTACGGTTCAGTGTCAGTGGGTAGATCCTAAATCTGAACTGCAGGCAAACAGCTAAAAACACAGGTGAAAAACATGTAAGGTTCACACCAGCCCGGAAGGGTGTTTTAAACACACATGCGCTAAGACGCAAAGCAATATGCGTTGATTGTCCTCACATTAAAGGGATTTCCTTCAACGTGAGGACAATCAACACATATTGCTTTAGTTTTGTAGTCATTAAAGTCACCAGAACTAGTGTCCTCATTGGAAGATTTCCTCACTATACCTGATCTGGTGTCCACTCAAATGACCGCTGAGATTTTTTTTCCACTTTCACTTTCGGTGATAAAGGTCACCAGGACAAACAGAGAGGATGAATCTCCGTACCGGGGATGCCATAAAAACCTGACAGGAGTTCTGATCCCTCTCCACTCTATCCAAAACTAAAACAAAAGGTTTTGCCTTTAGTTATACTTTAACAATAAGCTGAATTTGATTAACTTTTACGTATTTATACTAGGTGCACTTAAAAATCATTAATTTTTTTTTTAATAAATACATGACTTCATTCATTGGTATACTTTAATAAATGCCTGGAGTACATTAACATTGGTGGGGAGTGTTTGGACATTTCAGATGCTGCCTTGGCGGCACTGCAGGAATATACTTGTCATTCCAATTCTTATTTCATTTTCTCAGAAGTGCGTAAGAAATCCCTGCTCTGTATTCACTATGTTACTTTGGTGTGTACAGATGATTGTTATTATTATTATACAGGATTTATATAGCACCAACAGTTTGCTCAGCCAGAGCCGTCTTTAGCTCAGGGCAAACGGGGCACCTGCCCTGGGCCCAATCTTTGCTGGGGGGCCTACGCTACCCGCAAATTGGGGCCCCAATGATGGCTTTGCAGAGAGCACAGAGGACACAGATGGCTGTATTCCCGAGCTAGCCAGCAGAGAGGGGGGTGGGGTCGGGAGCTCCACTGACGCTCTGACCCCACCCCATGCAGTCTGTATGCTCGGAACAGAGCGGCTGTAGTGAAAGCCAGTGATCGCAGTGGGAGCGTCAGTGGAGCTTCCGGCCCCACCCCGTCTATACTGACTGGGGAATACAGCAGTCCAGGGGCGGAGCTCCAGCTCCACTGATGCTCTAACCCCCGGCCATGCAGCCTGTATGCTCAGGGGGGAGCAGTTGAAATGACAGCAGGGAGTGGAAGCCCCGCCCATGGACCTCTGAATGTCTGTAGTGAGCTCGGGTGGCCAGGTATGTCCTTATACCCATAAAATGCCTCACTGCTGAAACCCTGAGCTGTGTTATTCAACTGTAAAGCTGTGCATTGCTGAAAGTTCTCTGACCATCTCCTGTATAATGTCTGCAGTCTCTTATGGTCTCCTGTAGCATGTCCGCAGTCTCTGATTGTCTCCTGTAGCATGTCCACGGTCTTTGATTGTCTCCTGTAGCATGTCCTTAGTCTCTGATTGTCTCCTATAGTATGTCCGCTGTCTGATTGTCTCCTGTAGTATGTCCGCAGTCTCTGATTGTCTCCTGTAGTATGTCCTTAGTCTCTGTCTCCTGTAGCATGTCCGCAGTCTCTGATTGTGTCCTGTACCATGTCTGCAGTCTCTGATTGTCACCTGTAGCATGTCCACAGTCTCTGATTGTCACCTGTAGCATGTCCGCAGTCTCTGATTGTCTCCTGTAGCATGTCCGCAGTCTCTGATTTTCTCCTGTAGCATGTCCGCAGTCTCTGATTGTCTCCTGTAGCATGTCCGCAGTCTCTGATTGTCTCCTGTAGCATGTCCTCAGTCTCTGCTTCTCTCCTGTAGCATGTCTGCAGTCGCTGATTGTCTCCTGTAGCATGTCCTCAGTCTCAGATTTGTCTCCTGCAGTATGTCTGCATTCTCTGACCCTCTCCTGCAGTATGTTTGCAGTCTCTGATGCTCTCCTGCAGTATGTTTGCAGTCTCTGACCCTCTCCTGTACTATGTCTGCACTCTCTGACCCTCTGCTGTAATATGTGTATTAATGTGCCGCTTTACTTGCTCAATTATTTGGGATTGCTCCACTGCTCAGTGAGTGGTAATGATGTGCATTAACCTGTAGCAACCAATCAGTGAACAGTAGTGATCTGCTGTTATCTCTAGCAATCAATCAGTAAATGGTAACGATGTGCTGTAACCCTTAGCAACCAATCAGTGAGTGCTAATAATGTGCAGTAATCTCTAGCAACAAATTAGCAAGCAGAAATGATGTGTTGTAACCTCTAGCAACCAGCCAGTGAGGGGTAAGGATAGGCTGTAACCTCTGGCAACCAATTACAATTGCTGTGTGATCTGCTGCAGTAAACTGATTTGGAGTCTACCTGCTATTTTTTGTATGTCTCAGAATGGAGGGGGGGGGGGCAAGAAAATATTTGCCCAGGGCCCAATCAATATTAAAGACGGCCCTGTGCTCAGAGATTTACAAGATGAGGCAGACGGTACAGTTACAATACAATTCAATACAGGCGGATTCAGAGGGCCCTGCTCGTTAGAGCGTACGATCTAGAAGATATAATTTATTGTTTTTGTATTTTTTTGTATATCATTGTTATGTTTTTGGTATTATATCCAAAAACATACAGTACATTACTTAGTAAATCTGTTATTTTTGAAATTTAACAGATGAAGCTGCCAGCAGGAGTGACAGTTAGAGGATTGAGACAAACCATTTAACACTGACAGAGGTGCTTACAATGATCAGCTTTTATTCATTTACGTTAAACCCTTATCCCAAAATGGAAAAAAAAACTGTTGCTCTAACTGCCTAAAAAGAGTTAGCTGGAGTTCAACTACAATTTGTTGTCAAGTCCATCTAAATCTGCTAGTCTAAGGCCTGCCATAGAAGGATTTAAATTCATCTGGTTCAGCAGGAAACGAACATATTTCGATACATCCATGGGCAGGCTGGTTGTACTGAAGTATAACCAGCCTGTCAGTTTTTGTGTGTGGCGGCTATAGCTTCTGGCAGTGATCATTCTCATATTCTGACAGTTGGAAAACCTCCCGCTGTCAGAATACAATAGCGCAGTGGGAGGGATTCCCCCATCAATACTGACTGTTGATGGGGGAATTGAGCAATCTTCTTTCCTTCAATCTGTGGTTGAACAAAAGAAAAATGTATGATATATGGATTGCTTAACACTACTTCCCCCAGACTGACAATGCTGCTGTCCAAGGTGTCTCTGTTGCTCCACTATCCAGAATGGTGACACTATAAGACAGGAAGTGTGTTACTGGCCAGATCACTGGGTGAAAAAAAAAGAAAATTAATTCAACCACCACATTTAAGGATTGGCAAGCTGAAATATATTACGTGTTTGGTTTTGTGTTTAATACTGCTTTAACTCTTGTCCCCCCCCCCTCCCCCATCCCAAATGCAGTGTTCTGGTCCCTTTTATTAGGGTTATTTCTTCTGATCATGTGAATCAACGGTTATCCCTTAAGTGTTTCTGTACAGCCTGTTTGCAGATTTTTTCTATCTTCCTGAAAAACCGTAGCCTCAGAGCGTGTGTCACTTTCACAACATACCTTATCTCCCAGACTCACATCCTTGCTGAATTCATGTGCCGTTTGGTAATGTTGTGACTGTTCCTGTTCATAACTGACAAACATCAACTGCTAAAGATTATCTCTACATCTCATGTCACAGCAAACCATCCAAGAAAATTAGAGCCAGACCTCTTTACCTTGTTGGACAAAGTGTAAAGAAATCAAGCTATGTCTGCAAGTTACAGGCTGTTAATTATTTGTTTAAAGTGTATTTCCACTTTTGCAGCCAAATTGGGATTACACGTAGTTTACACCTGCCATGTTCCCATTGACATAGCATAACTTAACAAAATACAAATATAAAAACTGCTTATTACATGACTAGGGTAGCTAAGAGCTAACCACCCAACCCCAACTAACCAATTACTCACTCATTGTAACCAATGCCACCCCTTACTTATATAAGAACCACACAACACATGGGGTGGGGTTAAATGGTCGAAATCGACCTTTTCATTAACAAAAACTTTGTTTCAAACAACTAACATAATAATAACTGACTTAATCCAGATACACTGATTTTGAGATCCTTGACGGTGCCACATACCCCTAACATTTTTGTGTCTGAGGCACCAGCTAGCTGAGTTGGAACCCCAGCTGCAACCTACTCACTCAGGGCCGAAACCCAACTGACCTCAGCCACCCAGGGTTCTTAACAATACCCGGTCACTACACAGTGAACCGTTTACACGCTAGGATACCATACCTTAGATGGTTCCCCACCGTTTACCCAATGACCAAATTAAGACCGCCGTCAAGGACCCCAAAACGCCAACACAGAAAGTAAAACAGCTATAACTAACGAAATCACATGAAGGGCGGGAGGGATGTTAATCCAACGATTACTACTCTGCAACTGCTGAAGCCCCATCTACCCAGCAACTAATACCAACTAAGCTCCCCTCACCCCCTTTCTCCTCGGCCAATGGGTAAGAGCCTACTTTTAAATGAAAATAGTTTGTTAACCCCCCGTTGACTGGATACCCTCACCACCCTGTCATGTATCCCCTCCACTGAATGGATGCCTACTCAGCTCCGGTCCTGTCTTGACTAGGGTAGCTAAGAGCACCCAACTGAATCACTTATTGTAACCAATGCCACCCCCTTACTTAATTAATAAAAACTTTATTTATAACTAACATAATAATAACTGACTTAATCCAGATACATTGATTTTGAGATCCTTGACGGTACCATATACCCTCAACATTTTTGTGTCTGAGCCACCAGCTAGCTGAGTTGCAACCCCAGCCACAACCTACTGACTCAGGGCCTAAACCCAACTGACCTCAGCCACCCAGGGTTCTTAACAATACCCGGTCACTACGCAGTGTTCCCACTCGAGGATACCATACCTCAGATGGTTCCCCACCATTTACCCAATGACCAGCTTTAGACTGCTGTCAAGAACCCCAAAACGCCACAGCCTTACACTTGGTCTGTGTGTAGTAGGCATAACTGAACATGCTGAAGTTAGAAACTGATTGGATATCATGCACAGCGGCATCAGATTTTGCCTGTATGAATTATTGTCTCCGCACCACGCTGTACCCCACCTACAAGCTGAGTGTGCCTTTGTGAGATTTTCTTTTTAATCCTATACATGGACTGAGCATACAAAATAGCGTACTGAGACTGTGTTTTCTACCGGGAGAGGATAAAGATTTATGCATAGCAATCTCTGATGGCAACCCCCCTAACAAACAAGCCTTCATCTCTACCTCATATATATATATATATATATATATATATATATATATATATATATATATATATATATATACAATGAGTAGCATACAGCTGATTCTCTTTGTTGCAACCATGATAGCTGACGTGTATGTGTGTCTATGCAGAAGACAGAGATTGTGAGCCCCTCTGAGACAGTGAGTCAAGAGAATAGTTCAGAATTTCCCTTAAGGCACTGTGGGCTACATTGGCACAATATACAGTAAATGAATAAAATAAATAAAGACTAAATGGACCAAAACAGGCCATAAATCTCAGAAGTGGCTCGAGAAAACAAGTTTAGGAAAGAAGTGGCACAATAGGGTTAATTACCCATAGCAGCATCACCTACTTCTGCTTTTACAGCCCCAGATGACCAAAAGCAGCTTAACCAGAGCCTGGTAATTAGCTGCAGGAAACTAGGCCAGAAAAATTATTCATGGAAAACATTAAAGAACAACAGGAAGCGTGATGGAAACTTAAGCAGCCTAACATGTGATCAGCACCCTAGTGAGAACACTTGGTCTCTAATAAGAGGGATTTACATAGTGTCATGGGCTCTCAATAAAGGGTGTGCAAGCCCCACTGAGATGGCACAAAGGTTGGACATTATCAAAGAGCAAGGTGAGGGAAAGTCTCAAAGGTGAGGTGAACAGCAGCTCAGCTTGGCTGTACTGTATTGCCCTTTGTTATTCGTTTTTTTTTTCACATTTAATATTAAGGACAATCACAGTATTTAACCTACCTGACCATTTATGACCTAGATGAATCCTTTTTAGCTACCCATACATATACATCAGAATACATTGTTGAAAGGCCATTTGTCTTGGTGGGAAAATACATATGAAATTGAACAAGCAGTACTTCAAGATTAAAAAGGACAAGATATAACAGTGGAATATAAAGGATTATCTCTAAATTAGAGATCTGTCACTAAATTAGCATTTTACAGATGACTGAGTAAATAATTCAATTGTAGGGTTATATTTCAATCCATCAGAAAGCAGGAAATTCTTAGGTTTGTGCATGCTGAATGAACCAAGTAACTTATTTGACTAATTTAAAGCGATTGTAAACCCAAGAACAAAAGTGGATAAAATAGCAGTTTACTAGTATTTAGATTGGGTGTTGTGATTTTTTTTTCCAGTCTTTTTCTTTTATATTTACTTGGTAATCCTGCCAGTAAGGCCCGGTTCACACTGGTGCAATGCAGGAAACCGCAGAGCACCTGAATCGCACACTAGTTCACACTGCTCTCTGCAAACCGCTGGGTTTGTCGATGTAAAGTTAATGACACCCCCAGATCAGTTCGCAGATCGCAGTGTGATCTGGGAAATGGTGCAGGAATCGTATTGCAATGATGTGATGCGATTTCAGTGCGGACCAAAAAAAGGGTCCCGCACCATTTTGGTGCGAATGCGATGCAATTTCAGCCATACAGTTTGTATGGCTGAATTTGCATCGCACTGACATCACACTAGTGTGAACCGGGCCTCACACACTTCCTGTCCCAGGGTGACTTTTGAGTTTATAGAATAAAAGAACAAATTTTAAGGAATGGAAACTGCATTTATTTTTCAACATACACCCCTGCTACATTTATACACTTATCACAGCATTTAACTAATGCCTGGAAAGCTTCAGCATAGAAAGATCTGTCAGTAAACCTGAACCATCCTAGGACAGTCTGCTTCACTTGGTCATCAGCGCTGAAATGCTGACCTCCGAGGAACTCTTTTAGGGGTCCAAACAAGTGGAAATCACTCGGAGTGAGGTCCGGGCTGTAAGGCGGAGGTGGCAATACCTCCCAGCTGAGTTGCTGTAATGTGCACAATGTGCAGTGAGCAGTATGAGTTTGTGCATTGTCCTGTAGAAACAGGACACCCTAAAGCCTCGTACACACAACTGGATTTTCCGACAGGAAATGTGTGATGACAGGCTGTTGGTGGAAAATCCAACCGTGTGTATGCTCCATCGGAGAATTGTTGTCGGATTTTCCGCCAACAAATGTTGGATGGCAGGTTTTAAAATTTTCCGTGGACAAATGTCTGTTGTCGGATTTTCCGAGCGTGTGTACACAAGTCCATTGGCATGGACCATAGGGTGAGTACATGGCTTGAAAACTGGCTACAAGGGCGAGTTCAAAGGGTGGTGATAAATGGGGAATACTTGGAATGGTAGGGGTGGGTAGTGGGCCCCCCCAGGATTCTGTTCTGGGACCAATCATATTTAATTTATTCATAGTTGACCTGGAGGATGGGGTAAACAGTTCAATCTTTGTATTTGCAGACGATACTAAGCTAAGCAGGGCAAAACCTTGCAAAAAGATCTGAACAAATTAATGGGGTGGGCAACTACATGGCAAATGAGGTTCAATGTAGAAAAATGTACAATAATGCATTTGGGTGGCAAAAATATGAATGCAATCTATACACTGGGGAAGAGAACCTCTGGGGGGATCTAGGATGGAAAAGGACCTGGGGGTCCTAGTAGATGATAGGCTCAGCAATGGCATGCAATGCCAAGCTGCTGCTAACAAAGCAAACAGAATATTGGCATGCATTAAAAAGGGGATCAACTCCAGAGATAAAACGATAATTCTCCCACTCTACAAGACTCTGGTCCGGCCTCACCTAGAGTATGCTGTCCAGTTCTGGGCACCAGTCCTCAGGAAGGATGTACTGGAAATGGAGCGAGTACAAAGAAGGGCAACAAAGCTAATAAAGGGTCTGGAGGATCTTAGTTATGAGGAAAGGTTGCGAGCACTGAACTTATTCTCTCTGGAGAAGAGATGCTTGAGAGGGGATATGATTTCAATATACAAATACCACACTGGTGACCCTACAATAGGGATAAAACTTTTTCGCAGAAGGGAATTTAACAACACTCGTGGCCACTCATTAAAATTAGAAGAAAAGAGGTTTAACCTTAAACTACGTAGAGGGTTCTTTACTGTAAGAGCGGCAAGGATGTGGAATTCCCTTCCACAGGCGGTGGTCTCAGCGAGGGGCATTGATTGTTTCAAGAAACTATTAGATAAGCTCCTGAACGACCGCAACATACAGGGATATACAATGTAATACTGACATATAATCACACACATGGGTTGGACTTGATAAACTTGTGTCTTTTTTCAACCTCACCTACTATGTAACTATGTAAGTCCATCGGACAAAAGTCCAAAGTCCAAACACGCATGCATGGAAGCAAGGACGAGCCAGAAGCTTGTAAACTAGTGTTTGTAATGGAGAATTAACATTCGTGACGTGGCAAATTATGAAATCTCCAAATGTAGCGCACAATTCTCTTCTTCTTTAATGGGATAATAATGAAGCTGCTTTGCTGGTGATACTGATGGAGTTATTGCAAACACATTTTCAAAGTCTTTTTTTTTTCTAGCTATATCAAGAATAATATTATTATGCTTTTTTTTTTGGACAAGTTACCACAACACCATTATCCTGTATTTTTTAAGATGAAAGATACAACTATGTTGGTGTCCCTTGTCAGTTTGACATTGTATTTTTTTAAATGTAACTGCCTACTCCCAAACTGTCATTTGAAGTAAAGCACATAGCCAAGTATTATTCTACACAATTTTTTTTATTGCGCATTAAAAAAAAGAAAATAAATAAAATTAGACATGCTATCTGCCAATAGAACTTAACCAAAAAGTGCATTCTATGCATCCAAAAATATAGAAAATATACCAAATCAGATCATTATTCAACCAAAAAAATAATGTCAAAGCAATAACTCCAAGGCCAATAATAAATAACACGTTATCTCCTCCGATTCCGCAAAATGGCTGGTTGACGAACGGCCGTTCAGAAACTAACTAAAAAATGCAAAATGAAAAGCGCGAAATCAAAAGTGTGAAATCAAAAGCACAAAATGACAAACGTGAATCAACACTCACCAAACTTCTATTAACATGAAATTAGCAGAAGGAGCCCAAACGGTGGTGCTAAAGAGCTGAAAAACCACGTAGTACGTCACTACGTTCGTGTTTGCTGACTGACAATTCCTTGCCGTTTGTATGCAAGACAAGTTTGGGCCAACGCCCTTCGAACAAAAGTCCACGGTTTTGTTGGCCAACAATCCGATCGTGTGTACGAGGCTTTAGTGATCAAACCAGGCCATTTTTTCTGCAGACGTGTATGCACATCACTCAGGAGGCGACAGTAATATTTATTGTTGATAGTGGCACCCCGGGGTAGAAAATCCACAGGGAAAAACTCCACCTTTGTCCCAGAAAACACTTGCCATCACTTTACCTGGCGACGCAATTGTTTGAAATATTTTTTGGTGGTGAGTCCGCATGCAGGACAAAGCACACAAGCGTGCAAAACCGTTAGTCACGGCAACAGAGTCACCCTGTTCCACGTTGCCTTTTCTCCTCCAACACAGTGCAAACTTCACCTCTTCTGTGCCAGTCAAAAGCAGAAAGCTGTCTTGGTACCCAGCATGCACTAACTTTTCAAAAATGCAAAATTAGCGCACGCTGGGTACCAAGACAGTTTTCCACTTTTGACCGGCACAGAATGTTCATGGATGATTGTGTTCACTGTTCCCACAGAAAGTTTTGTCTCCTGTGCACCACCTTTCAGTAATAGGACACATTTGCCACTTATTACTGCGTGTAGTACCGCCATGCTACCATTCCCTTTTTATACCTATAAAAGTAAGTCTCGATTTGACTTGAACACCCCTCGTATATGGGGAGGAGGAGCATTCACACCTTAGGACAGGAAGTGTTTTAGGACTACAGAACACCTTTTCCTCTCCTCTTATCTATAACATAAGGGAAATGTTTTCTGTAGTACACAGAGAGAACTGGGGGCAAAGGCAGCACATGAAGTTATCAGGTCACAAGATTTCTGGCAGGATCAACAGGTATTTTTTTTCTTGCATGTGTTAAGCTTTCAATTATATTATTCAGAAACTAAGAGGGAGCGGATAAGATAAGTTTAGATATACTGTAAGCCAGCCCGCCCCATCTTTCTCTATCAAGTCGGGACTAGTTTAAAGACAATATTTTAGATGCAGAAACAAGGTAAATGACAACTTTTGTCACAAATTTAAAGGGTAAGTTAACCTTTCAAAAAAACGAAAAGGGTGAACTAACAGCGCACACCATCCCCACCCCCACCACTCCAAATCCCCCCCTTCCCGATCCCTGCTGTACATACCCCCGTGGGCAATGAGCTGTCATTGCTATGCAACTGCTATGCAGTGGTTGGGGAATCTGAACTCCCCGCTCTTTTCCCTCTACTTTCTGCAGAGCTTCCAAGGACAAATCAGAGTGATGCTCTGTGCTGCAGCTGACCCATTAGAATCTGATATGTCCAAGAAGTGCTGCAGAAAGAAGAGCGGGAATATCAAATCCCCCAACTGCTGCACCAGCTGCGTGGGCACTGATAGCTCTGCACTCATGGAGCTAAGTCCAGAGGGGACAGGGTGGGTGGAAGGAGGGTGTATGATGTTAATTCACCTTTTCATTTTTTTCCGAAAAAGGTGAACCAACCCTTTAACAAGGTAATTTGCCTTGACAATGCAATATTTTTTCTTATTACCAAAACAGGAGCATTTGGATGGATTTTGAACCATGCAACACTTACTGCTATTACACTAAATTTGGTATTATATTTATAATAATAGACTTTGAGGAAACAGCACAATCCAGCTGCCCAAAATGCATTATATTATGGTGCAATGGAAAAGAAGATACAGATAGAAAATAAAGTGATTGATTGAAGAATCTTTGCTGACTAGTCCACTGTTCAATCAATAAGAATCAGCAGCATCTTCTTGAACCCATAGCTGTATGAATTGATGACCAACATTGTCAAGTCTTTTTTTAATGGGTACCTTATCTAATCCTTATGCTAATTGGCAGCTGGAATGTGTTCCACCACTTGTCAATACAATGTTGCTTTAGCCTTAGCATCATTCAAATTAGTCACTGCTGCTAACCTTAAAGTGCACCTGCGCCCTGACTTTAAACTATATACAAATTCTTAACAAGCAGTTAAGTAGCATTAAAGGGTTAGTTCACCTTTTCAATAAAGGAAACCACTCAATCAAGGGCCCCAATGTGTTCAAAAACCCCAGGCAGCTTTAAATGATTGTGCTTAGTTTAGTTAAATAGCCCTACCGCCCTTATTATATCAGTCCCACAGCAGGATCTTCACCTCCTTCACCCTCAAGCGGCGTACACACGATCGGAGTTTCCGATGGGAAATGTTCGATGACAGGCTGTTGTCAGTAAATCTGACCATGTGTATGTTCCATCGGACAATTGTTGTCGGATTTTCTGCGGACAAATGTTGGTTATCAGGTTTTCAGATTTTCCGCGGACAAATGTGTGTTGTCAGATTTTCCGAGCGTGTGTACACAAGTCTGTTGAACAAAAGTCCAAAGTACAAACACGCATGCTCAGAAGCAAGGACGAGCCAGAAGCGGTCGGTCTTGTAAACTAGCGTTCATAATGGAGAATTAACATTCGTTACACGGCAAATTATGAAATCTTCAAATGCAGCGCACATTCTCTTCTTCTTTAATGGGATAATAATAAAGCTGCTTTGCTGGTGGAACTGATGGAGTTATTGCAAACTAATTTTCAAAGGCTTTTTTTTTCTAGTGATATCAAGAATAATATTATGCTTTTTTTTTTTTATTTGAGCAAGTTACCACAACACTATTATCCCGTAGTTTTTAAGATCAAAGATACAACTATGTTGGTGTCCCTTGTTAATTTGACATTGTATTTTTTAAAATGTAACTGCCTACTCACAAAATGTCATTTGAAGTAAAACACATAGCCAAGTATTATTCTACACAATTTTTTTATTGTGCATTAAAAAAAGAAAACAAATACAATTAGACATGCTATCTGCCAATAGAACTTAACCAAAAAGTGCATTCTATGCATCCAAAAATATAGAAAATATAACAAATCAAATCATTATTCAACCAAAAAAATAATGTCAAAGCAATAACTCAGCTAAAGAGCTGAAAAACCACATAGTAAGTCACTACGTTCGTAATTGTTGGCCAACAATTGTGTGGCCGTGTGTATGCAAGACAAGTTTGGGCCAACGCCCTTCGGACAAAATTCCATGGGTTTTGTTGGCCAACAATCCGATCGTGTGTACGAGGCTTTAGTTCCTTTATCACTGGGCCAACAAGGAGATCACCTATCTAGGTACCAACATTACTATCGATCTTGCAGACCTATAAGCTGTAAATTTTATATCCCTGCTCTGTAGCTTTAAAGGTGATCTAAACACTCATGCTGACTTCTCTGGATACTTTATCTACTACAGGCCCTCACTTTGAGACTCACTACCTCCTTCTTTAAACAAATTTGTAACATGTTTCAGGAATTTTTCTGATCCCACAGGTCACCGTTGAACATGCAGCCAGTGGCATATCTAAGGTATGGCAGCCATGGGCACCATGGGGGGGGGGGGGGGGGGCAAAAAAGCCACCCCCCACACAAAAAAAACCCACCCGTCCTCCCGCGGCCGCCTCCTGAACTGATAAAGCTGACGCTCCACTGACGCTCTGACCCTGCCCTGCAGTAGTCTATGTGCTCAGAGCAGAGTGGGAGCGCTGAGATCGCTTCTCCTGGACTTCTGAGAGCCTCGCCCTAAACCACAAAAATCCCCGCCCTTACCTCCGAAAACCCGCCCCCTACCACCGAAAGCTTCGCCCTGGACCTCTGAGAGCAGGAGGTGAGCCCGGCTGGCCAGGTAGGTCTTTCAGCCAATATACACTGTCAGTAGACTCACTGTTACGCTAAACCCTCCCTGACCATGTTGTTTACCCCCTGTATAGCTGTGCATTGCTGAAAGTTAGAATTTTAAAAATGACTACTCTCTTGTCATCTCCTGTAGTCACATCCGCACTCTGGTCATCTCTTGTAGTCGCATTAGCAGTTTGGTCATCTCCTGTAGTCGCATCCGCAGTCTGGTCATCTCCTGTAGTCGTATCCACAGTCTGGTCATCTCCTGTAGTCGCAATCGCAGTCTGGTCATCTCCTGTAGTCACATCTGCAGTCCGGTCATCTCCTGTAGTCCCATCCGCAGTGTTATGGTTATGCAGTAATCTTTCTCTGTCAGCTTACCTTCTCCTCATGTGTTCAGAGTAAGAGGCCAGCCACTCACACCTGGCTGGTTTTATAACCTCTCCTCTAAGCATGGCCCCACCCCAGGCCCTATCAGGGAACCCTATATTAACCTGTGCACTGCAAGCCAGCAGTGCTGATCAACCATTGTGTGTGCGTTTCCTACGTCTGATTCCAGTTACCAACTTTGGCCTGTTCTCAACTATTCCTGTCTGCTTGTGACCCTGACCTTTGGCGTGTTATGTTTATCCTTGTCTGCTAGTCGCCCTAACATTTGGCTTATCCCTTACTTTCCTTGTTGTTCCAGCCTGCTGCCTCCTTCCTCTTCTCCTGTAGTCTACCGTGAGTGTGAGCTGTGAGACCCTGGGGGCCATGACCTGGAGCCAGACTGCAGCGCAGTCCATCCTCGCCACTAGAGGCTCTGGTGAACACCTGCTGGCTCTTAGACTCCGCGGCCTGGGGAATCTATGCTCTAGCTCCCAGTGGGATCTGTGTTAGTGATCCAGTAGACCTGCTTCCTGAACCTCCCAGGGTTCAATCCGCAGCAGTCAGTCCTAGGGTCCACTACCTAGTGGTGCACTTCCGACTCCTACAGAGTGCATCTGTCACCTAGCCTCAAGGTGACCTGACAATTTGATCAGCCATGGACCCGGCTGATGTGCCGCTACCCGCAGATGATCCATTGCAGGGCTTAGTTGGCAGACTTGAGACCCAGGAATCGCATCAGACCCAGGTGATGCGATTCCTTCAGGATTTGGCATCCCGTTTTGAACAGGTTCAGGTCTCATTAGGACCCCCGGTTCAACAACCTCAACCGCTATCTGCTGCTGCACCTATCACACCAGTCGCAGCCACACATTCATTACAACTGCCAGCTCCGGCCTGTTTCTCTGGGGACTCGAAGGCTTGCAGGGGGTTCCTTAGCCAGTGCACAATTCATTTTGAACTTCAGCCCCAAAACTTCCTGTCTGATCAGGCGAAAGTAGCCTATATTATATCCCTCCTGTCCGGCGAGGCGCTAGCTTGGGCTACCCCTCTGTGGGAACTGAATGATCCAGTGGTTTCTAGCCTGTCTGATTTCTTGAAACTTTATCAGAATATCTTCAAGGAACCAGGTCGTGTCTCCTCAACGGCTAGCACTCTTTTACGTCTCCGTCAAGAGTCTGCTTCTGTGGGTCAGTATACTCTTCAGTTCCGTATCCTCACAGCTGAATTGAGCTGGAATAATGAGGCCCTGCAGTACATGAACTTTCACTGAATGTAGACTGTTAAATGAGCAGGGGTGGACTTACCCATCGGGCACTTGGGCACTTTATGTAGTGCCAATCCATAATTTGTTAATTGAACGATTAAAGAGCTTGACTTGTAGTTTTGTTTGCTTTTTTTTTGTTTTGACAGGGGCGCAGTTTCAGTGCTTGCCATAGGCGCCATTTTCACTAGATATGCCTCTTCATGCAGCTCCTATCCCTCCCTAAGGATGAAGGAGGTGTCGGCATCCCGGACGTAGCCTGTTACTACAGATCTGTACTTCTTTCAGGAGTTGTAGATTGGCACTGCAATGGGGGTTCCAAGCAGTGTGTATTTATGGAAACCGAAGACTCCTCAGTTGCTATTTTTCGATCACCCTTGCTTACGTCCCAGTTGCCCCCTGGTATACAGACGCACCCAATGATTGAAAGCTCCATTCAAACTTCCAGAGCCAACTTCTCCACTAGTCTCCCTCTCCATATATCTCCCCTGACACCTATCATAGGGAACCCAGACTTTACCCATGACCTTATTAATAAAAATCTTAGGCACTTAGGCCTGGCAGATAAAACCCGACTGTTGGATCTTATGCCGCGAAGCAACCTACCATCCCAAGATGAACTGGCTCTCCTATCTGACCCACCCTTAGACTTGCGCAGCTCCTTGCAGCTCAGATTATCTACAGACGTTCGTGAAATCCAACTATACCCCCCACCCAATCATGTTATTTGAATTGCTCTGTAAGAAGAGTAAACCATCTAGACATAAGTTCCCGCCCTTCCATAACTTACTGTCCTCGCCAGCTGAGGATTTCTACCTGTCATTCATGCAACTAAGGGAATCTGTCTTTGAGACTAAATTCACAGCCCAACAACCTAACAAGTTATTGCATCTGTCCCATAAATCGTTCATTGCTAACAAGTACCAGGAATTGGGATACAAGATACTGTTCAGTTGGTACAAGGTGCCCTATGTCACGTGCTGCACAAAATAGACCACGCTATCTCAGACACTTGTTGGCGCTGCTCCAAGACAGTTGGCACAATGTTTTTTTGGGAGGATGGGACAGCTACTATTAATTAAAACATTGGTCTGAGTGCTGTCATTCACTGGGGTTGATTTACTAAAACTGGAAAGTGCAAAATCTGGTGCAGCTCTGCATAGAAACCAATCAGCTTCCAGTTCTTTTTTTTTTTTGTCAAAGCTTAACTGAACTGAAGTTAGAACCTTATTGGCTACCATGCACAGCTGCACCAGATTTTGCACTAAATCAACCCCTATGTCTTTCTGCCTGACATGCTTACAACAATCATTGTGT
The DNA here is from genome assembly GCF_042186555.1 of Aquarana catesbeiana. Taxonomy (NCBI): domain Eukaryota; kingdom Metazoa; phylum Chordata; class Amphibia; order Anura; family Ranidae; genus Aquarana; species Aquarana catesbeiana. The sequence goes on along the minus strand of NC_133324.1, from coordinate 820,501,345 downwards.
GTGCAAGTGTCCTTAAGAATAGTTTATGTTACTTTATTATATGTTACATTCTGTTTAATATTTATCTTAGTGTCTGTGTCATGTATGTGGAGAATCCAGCATTTCTGTGCTTTATATTTGGTACTAAGTACAATATAATACAATACTAGCAAAGCAAACACAATGGAGTTGATTTACTAAAGGCAATGGGAATTTTCCCCAGACCTTAATGAATACGGTGAAATTTCACCCTGCAATGAATACCAAATTGCGTGCAAGTAAAAAAAAAAAAACAGCATTTTTGCGAGCACATGATTGGATGATGAAAGTCAGCAAAGCTTCATCTCATTTACCAACCTCTGGCGCAAATTCCCTTGCAAAGTGAACAGCCTATTTGCCTTTAGTAAATCAACCCCATAATGTACTGTACACTGCTTCTGAAGGACCATTGACACATGCCACATACGAGTCATTGGGGGTGGGATTTACTAAAACTGGAGCGTGCAAAATCTGATGCAGCTGTGCATTGGATCCAATCAGCTTCTACCTTCAGCTTGTTCAATTAAGCTTTGACAATAAAACCTAGATGCTGATTGGTTACTATGCAGAACCGCACCAGATTCTGTGTGCAGAGGAGGCTCTAGGCTTTGTGAAGCCTTAGGCAAAACTTACACATGAGGCCCCACGGACTGGGACACTCCGTGATGAGGCCGCTATTCCTCAGGCTGCAGGCAGTATCTGATTTGTCCATCAGCTCCTAAGCCACAGAGTCCCAGTGGGGGTAGACGGAGCTGCCGGCGTCAACTTCAGTGATTGAGAACAGGCAAATTAGGAGGCTGCGAGGCCCCTGTGAGTGCGAGGCCTTAGGCGACCGCCTAATTTGCCTAATTAGAGAGCCGCCTCTGTCTGTGTGCACCAGTTTTAGTGAATCTCCCCCAATATGTGCTATCAATAAATCCAGTACAATACTATTGGGGAGACATGGAGAAGGACTGTGAATGAAGACACTCAAACCATATCTGAACAGTCTGCATAGACTAAAGCTGTGCGCTGTTCCCTGGTCAGACATGGCTAAGACCAGCTTTGGTGTGGGCTGTGGTTGGCATTGTCATCACCTCTCAGGGCACACCTGTATGCCTACATTTCATAGCAGATACTTGTCATCTATGACTAACTTCACTGAATAAAAGCCAGTTTATATTTTCTTTATGGTTCACCAAGCATCTTGTCCTTAAACATTTTAGTAAATGAGCTCTAAATAGTATATTGTCCACAAAATCCCTTTTGCACAAAGACAACAAATGTGTTTTTTAATAAACAACCAAAGGAAAAAATACTAAACATAAGAACACAGGAAGAAGAATAATTTGTCATGTTTTGTTGGACATGACTAGCAGATAAAACAACTAATCTTCCACCACAGGAAAAGACACACTTTTGTCACCAAACTGGTTTGTCACCAAGACAATCAGGTTTTGCGATGCCGTTTTAAGAGATTGTTATTTGGGCTTCAGTGAACTTGATAAACAGAAACAGGAACAGGGACAGTCAAATAACTGCGCAGACAAAAATGTACGAACGAAAATGTCTCATTGTCTGAAAAGTGTCTTCTTATCCACAGAAAATATATTTACTTCCTCCACAGTAAGCTGCAGTCATGGACTCTCATAAAAGGGTTTCTAACCACTTGACCTCCAGAAGATTTACCCCCCTTCATGACAAAGCCATTTTTTTGCGATGCGGCACTGTGTTACGTTAACTGACAATTGCGCGGTCGAGCGACGTTGCACCCAAATAAACCTTATGTCCCTTTTTTCCCACAAATAGAGCTTTGGTGGTATTTGATCATTGTTTTTGAAAAAAAAAAAAAAATTTACTTTCTGCTATAAAAACATATAAAATAAAAAAAAATGTAAAAATCGAATTTCTTCATCAATTTAGGTCAATATGTATTCTGCTACAAATTTTTAGTAAAAAAATTCCCAATAAACATATATTGATTGATTTGCGCAAAAGTTATAGTGTCTACAAACTATGTCTACGGAATTTTTATTTATTTATTTATTTATTTATTTTTACTAGTAAGGGAGGCGACCAGCGACTTATAGCGGGACTGCGATATTGCGGTGGACAAATTGGACACTAAATTACACTTGTGACACTAATACAGTGATCAGTGCTAAAAAAATATGCACTGTCATTGTACTAATGACACTGACTGGGAGGGGTTAACATCAGGGGCGATCAAAGGGTTAACTGTGTGCCTAGCCTGTGTTTTAGTGTAGTGAGGGAGGTGCTTTTACTAGTGAAAGGCATGGATCAGTGTTTCTGGTTTGCAGGAACACAGGATCCATGCCTTCTGTACTCACAGGACAGCAATCTGGCTTGTTTACATAGGCACATGTGTACCAAAGCATCGGCGGGTGCCGGTGGACATTGAGTCCGCTGATCAGCTGCCGCTGTGTAGAATGTGGAGGTTCAAGGGTGAGGTCACTGACCTCTTTGGAGACAATCAGCCTTGAGGATGGATTTACACTATTGCGAATTGGATGCGGTTTTCCCTGCATCCAAATCACATGTCAGGAGATTGTGACCGGCTCTCTATTGGGGCCGGTTCACACATCCCTGAAGCAGCTCTGGTGTGAATTGCACAGGAGTCCAGAGCGTCTTTTGGTCCTTTTCAGGTCCTGAATTCAGCCAAAAATTCGGACTGAAATCGGACCTGGAACGTGAATGGGGATGCACCGGAATCCTGCTGTAAACCGCTCCGTGATGCAGTGTAAACCCAGCCTCAAGCAAGTTTCAGCTCCCCCTCTGGATTTCAGGTTTCATCACAGCTTTGTTGGCAGTTTCTTACCTTGCCATGAGTATATTATTCAGGTTTGTAAGCAATACAAATGATTGGTTGTTGGACGCCTGTCTAGAACTTATAGTGAAGACAGGTGTCTAGACAAACGAAACACTGGATGCTAACAACATACCTGTAACCAGCACTAAGAATTCCAGTTATATTTTATTCATAGTTACAAGCTGGACCAATGTATCTATGTATATACCATACCTGGCCGATCCCCCTGGAAGCTGGAAATCACTGAAGTACACACCACTACGCTAGTGATTTCCTCTTGCTTGTAGGTCTCATGCTGAGCAGCTGGCCTGCTACTTTGTGAACACAGGAGGGTGGCTGCTTGGCATGGGCGCCATCTAGAGAATTCTCTGCATTTACTTAATTAATGCAAAGCATACCCTGATTGGATAGGGTGGAGAGGCGGGGCGTTGACATCACTCTCGCGGGTGCCGAAAGGGTTGCCACCTTTTCTTCAAGCCAAACCCGAACATTTTTGTGGCACAGGGCAATTTTTTAATTCTTTTGCAGTAAACACTACAGGATTATAAAAGACCTGGGACACATTTGGGTCCCCCAAGGGGATTAGAAATGTAGCGCACAGAGCGTGCCAGTGGGTGTGGCCAAATTGCTCTACTGACATCATCACCCCACCCTTCAGTGATGCCAAACCTGCCCCCAAACAGCCGCCCGCAGCGGCAACAGATTTGTGTATGACTATCTCGGTTACTAGGGGAGCCACAGCCTGGTCTGAATAATGTGTCTGGGTTTCAGGTGGACTGAAACCTGGACACATGATTCAAACCCCGATCTGTTCAGGTGAATCCTGATCAGGTGGCAACCCTAGGTGCCGAGCAACCAACCTTCTGTGTTCAGAGTGGAGCAGGGCAGCTGCTCAAGTCCTGAAGCAAATGAAGATCACTGGAGTGACAATCCAGCTTTCAGAAGGATTGCCTAGGTAAGGTATATGCATACTAGCTACATTGGTATAAGCTGGACTAATGTTACTATGTATAAAATGTCATGTCACTATGTGTAAAATATCAATTCCTTGGGTTGATGTTTGATTATGTTTCATTAAAAGTGGTTTATTAAATTGATGGATTTGAATGCAATAAAGCTGTGACCTTACTGTTCCAGCAAAGTTTCTCTCAAGTATTATCTTGTAGAAGGCAAGGTCCACACAAAAAGGGGTTGAAGTGCGCACAAAGGGTTGGTATACCTATGTTTCTCACCAGTCAGCTATTCCACACTCCTGGGTTCACGCAATATCATTTACCCTGCTATATGCTGTGTTTTCTCCCACCAGCTTGTATGTCCTTACAGGACTTATGAGCCAGCAGAAGGAACCACTGCAGGTGAAGGTAGACAGGTATTTGACCCATGCAAACAGTAGAATACATGCAGCAGCCATGGTGCAGTGAAGCAGCAATGTTTCAAGGCACTGACCTCTGGGTCACTTTAATTAGTGCTGGGGAATGAGGAGATGGTGAATGCTTTAGACCTTGTTTATATAGGCATACCTCCCAACATGTTGAGATGGGAATGAGGGACACCTACTAACAAATGTATGTAGGCATAGGGCACGCCCCCTGCCACACCCCCTTAAAGGAGAATTAACAAAAGAAAAGGTTAATTAAATCCACAAGGACTTTTTTTTACCACTACTATTCCTTTATATTGGTTTTTAAAATTTACAAATGCAGCAATTTATATTTTGAAAGATAAAAAGTGCATTTTATATACACCTATATGGATCAGACCAAAATGAGGGGGAAAGAGGGACAAAGGGACATTGCTCCAAATCAGGGACAGTCCCTCAAAATCAGGGACAGTTGGGAGCTATGCATAGGGCGTATCAATACCTACCCCATGTGAGGGTTGTGTTTACATGCAATGCATTTATTATTTATGTGTTCTGTGCATCTTTGTGCAGGTGGTCCCATTTATGTCAATTGGGACGCAGCGGCTGCAAGGACACAGCTGATACTCCCAATTTGACAACCATGCAGGTGCACAGTTCCATGCATCCGCGCAGATCTCAAATTGGGAGCAGCCTAAATGTAATATACATATAGGTGATTTTATATACACGATCTGGCGTTACCCAAAACTCACACACTATTGGACTGAGGTCCTGCATACTATTTCTTCTAATGTCCAAGTTCCTATTTCTAACAACCCGTTAGCGTGCTTACTAGGGGCGCTGAATGCTGCAATGTATCAACCGGGTACTTATATTATGATAACTCGCAGTGGCGGTCTGTCCATAAGGGGTGCAGGGGCACCACCCCCCCATCAATGCGTCCGGCGCCCTAATCTACATGCAGGGCACCAGATGCATGGATTCCAATGTTTTTTGTTTTTTTTTTAAGCACGTGATTAGAGCCAGAGGCTCTAATAGGCTTCAAAAAAGGGTGGGCTCGGGGTGCAGAGCACTGTGCCCTAAGCCCACCCAGTTGTGTGACAATAACGATTGAATATTCGCTATTGTCACACTGATTCTCCTTCCGGCCACTGATTCTCTTTCCGGACAATCAAGAAGGAGAAACCCATCACCCGATTGGCTGAAAGAACAGGCGATCCTATTGAACACCTAGGAGGAGACGCACGGTGAAAGCCGCCGTGATGCAGAGGAGGAGGAGAAGCGATGAAAGCCACCGCCTGCAACCTAGATGAGGTTAATGCAGGGCTGGATGACCGACCACGCGGGGGGGGGCCTGGTTTATGCCAGCCGACCGTGGGGATAGTGGTTTGCCGCCCCCCCCCAAAAAAAAACACCAGCCGCCACTGATAACTCGTCTCCTGTATTTAGCCAGAAACCTACCCTGTTTCCCCGAAAATAAGACCTAGCGTGATTGTCGGTGATGGCTGCAATATAAGCCCTACCCCCCAAATAAGCCCTAGTTAAAGTCCTTGTAGGTCTTATTTTCAGGGTAGGGCTTATTTTCGGGGAAACAGGGTAGGGCTTATTAGGAAACAACTTGCCTATCGCCATCATAATGCGATGCGTACATTTGATCTCATATGTCAGAGCTGTTTAGACACCCCTGGTCTGGCCCCTCCAGAGTTGGTAATGGACAGGCTCCTACAATTATAAGCACTGATCATTCCCTTATTAATGGGGTTTAGGTTTTTGTACCCACCAGTTGATTTAGCTGCTCTGCAGGGGCGGACTGACCAGTCGGTCCATTCGGACATGGACCGAGGGCCCGGCCACTAAAGGGGGCCCGCCAGCACCACCTGCTGGACCCTTTAGGGCTGGTGATCACACGGGCCCCAGCGCTGCCTTGGAGGGTAAGGGGAGGAGGGCAGGCGCTGCGCTGCCGGATCATCTAGAGCGGGGATTTCCTGCTTACCGCTGTCATCCGAAGTCCCGCCTCCTTTGATAGATTTCTCACTGGTCCAATGCCGGGACGCGTGACATCTAACAAAGGAGGCGGGACATCCGATGACAGCGGTCGCCAGGTGTCACAGCGGAAGTTACCCGCTCTGTGTGATCCGGCAGCTATCCCCCATGCACTGATCAGGCTGCATGGAGGGGGCACTGTAGGTGAGGCTGCATGGAGGGGGCACTGTAGGTGAGGCTGCATGGAGGGGGCACTGTAGGTGAGGCTGCATGGAGGGGGCACTGTAGGGGAGGCTGCATGGAGGGGCCACTCTAGGTGAGGCTGCATGGAGGGGCCACTCTAGGTGAGGCTGCATGGAGGGGCCACTCTAGGTGAGGCTGCATGGAGGGGCCACTCTAGGTGAGGCTGCATGGAGGGGGCACTGTAGGTGAGGCTGCATGGAGGGGGCACTGTAGGTGAGGCTGCATGGAGGGGGCACTGTAGGTGAGGCTGCATGGAGGGGGCACTGTAGGTGAGGCTGCATGGAGGGGGCACTGTAGGGGAGGCTGCATGGAGGGGCCACTCTAGGTGAGGCTGCATGGAGGGGCCACTCTAGGTGAGGCTGCATGGAGGGGCCACTCTAGGTGAGGCTGCATGGAGGGGCCACTCTAGGTGAGGCTGCATGGAGGGGGCACTGTAGGTGAGGCTGCATGGAGGGGGCACTGTAGGTGAGGCTGCATGGAGGGGCCACTCTAGGTGAGGCTGCATGGAGGGGGCACTGTAGGTGAGGCTGCATGGAGGGGGCACTGTAGGTGAGGCTGCATGGAGGGGGCACTGTAGGTGAGGCTGCATGGAGGGGGCACTGTAGGTGAGGCTGCATGAAGGGGGCACTGTAGGTGAGGCTGCATGGAGGGGGCACTGTAGGGGAGGCTGCATGGAGGGGCCACTCTAGGTGAGGCTGCATGGAGGGGCCACTCTAGGTGAGGCTGCATGGAGGGGCCACTCTAGGTGAGGCTGCATGGAGGGGCCACTCTAGGTGAGGCTGCATGGAGGGGCCACTCTAGGTGAGGCTGCATGGAGGGGGCACTGTAGGTGAGGCTGCATGGAGGGGGCACTGTAGGTGAGGCTGCATGGAGGGGCCACTCTAGGTGAGGCTGCATGGAGGGGGCACTGTAGGTGAGGCTGCATGGAGGGGGCACTGTAGGTGAGGCTGCATGGAGGGGCCACTCTAGGTGAGGCTGCATGGAGGGGGCACTGTAGGTGAGGCTGCATGGAGGGAGCACTGTAGGTGAGGCTGCATGGAGGGAGCACTTTGGTGAGGCTGCATGGAGGGGGCACTGTAGGTGAGGCTGCATGCAGGGAGCACTCTGGTGAGGCTGCATGGAGGGGCCACTCTAGTTGAGGCTGCATGGAGGGGCCACTGTAGGTGAGGCTGCATGGAGAGGGCACTGTAGGTGAGGCTGCAAGGAGGGAGCACTCTTGTGTGGCTGCATGGAGGGAGAACTCTGGTGAGGCTGCATGGAGGGAGCACTCTGGTGAGGCTGCATGGAGGGGGCACTGTAGGTGAGGCTGCATGGAGGGAGCACTCTGGTGTGGCTGCATGGAGGGAGCACTCTGGTGAGGCTGCATGGAGGGAGCACTCTGGTGAGGCTGCATGGAGGGAGCACTCTGGTGAGGCTCCATGGAGGGAGCACTCTGGTGAGGCTCCATGGAGGGGGCACTCTGGTGAGGCTGCATGGAGGGTGCACTCTGGTGAGGCTGCATGGAGGGGGCACTCTGGTGAGGCTGCATTGAAGGGGCACTCTGGCGAGGCTGCATTGAGGGGCACACTGGTAAAGCTGTATTGAGGGGCACTGGTGAGGCTGCATTGAGGGGCACTGGTGAGGCTGCATTGAGGGACACTGTTGAGGCTACATTGAGGGGAAATGGTGAGGCCGCATTAAGGGGCAATGGTGAGGCTGCATTGATGGGTACTGATCAGGCTGCATTGATGGACACTGATTAGGCTGCATTCACGGGCACTTGTGAAGCTGCATTCATGGGCACTGGTGAGGGTGCACTGATTGGCACTGGTGAGGCTGCATTGAGAGGCACTGGAGAGGCTGAATTGATGGGTACTGATGAGGGCTTTTTCTAACATAGACTCTCAAATGGGCACAGAACCGCACACGCAGGCAACGTCATTATGTGTTGCGCCATGTGTCTCCGCGCACAGGGTCTGCTGCAAACCTTCTAGATTTACTGTCCCGGATAGGGCAAAGGTGACCAGTTATCTCCAAGTACCTCCCTCACCTCTGCAAACAGTGCCCAAAATGGCGGAAGAGGAGAGGAAACACCAGCTAGGGTGCCAGCCAGCCACCCACCCACAGCAGGGCCAGGGTGCCAGCCAACCACCCATGGTGACCCACCCACAGCAGGGCCAGGGTGCATGCCACCCAACCATTCATGGTGACCCACCTACAGCAAGGCCAGGGTGCCAGCCACCCGCCCACGGTGACCCACCCACAGCAGGGCCAGGGTGCCAGCCAGCTAGCCACCCACGGTGACCCACCCACACCAGGGAGCCAGCCACCCACAGGAGCCAACCACAGAGGACGCGGGAACCAGCCACAGCTACAGTACCCATAATTAAGGTAAGAGGAGCTCTACACAGTGCCAATTTTATTTCTACTTTATGAGAGGTTGGGGCAGGGGTGAGAGTCATGGCACAAGGAGGGGGTCCTGTGAGGACAAGAGGGAATGAAGGTGTTCACTGTACACTCTGTTAGAAAGAGGCCCCCCTCCAGGTCCCATTATATTCCTTTGTAGTCTCTAATAGGTCTTGGAGGGGGGTCTCTCGCTCTCTAACAGAGACTCTCTAATGGACACTGTTAGAGAGAGACCCCCCTCCAGGTCCCATAAAAAAAAGGCAGAAGTTGTACTTTGTGCAAAATGTAGGGGTGAGGTCGGGGCGGGCCATGGGCGGGGTTAGGGGTGGGTCATAGGCGGGGCCTGACAGGGGGCCCTTGCTTTATTTGGTCCGGGGGCCCTGAGTGTTGTCAGTCCGCCCCTGCTGCTCTGTTTCTGATTTTGACCTTATGATGTGACATGAGAAAGAAAAGAAAAGAAATTCTTTGTAAATTGCAGAAAAGAGCTGCTATCTGATTTGAATGTTTCTTTTATTTTGGTTTGTTATGATTGGAACGACTCTCTTATTCTATCTTTGTAAATGCTACATGATCTGTAATGCCTTATTTATTTTTTATCGATAAAAAGAGTTTAGATTAATAAAATAAAAATTTGGGAGCAGCGGCTGTGTCTGTGCAGCTGCTGCGTCCCAATTGACATCAATGGGACTGCCTGAACTGGCATGCACAGAACTCCTGTACATCACCCCTTGGGTAAACATGGCCCTCACATGGGGCACGCATTTATAGGCCTTAGTGAACAAGGCCTTAGCCTATAAGTCTAAAACAAATACATTAAAAGAAAAACACCGGATAAAAGATAATATGGAAATATGTGACCCGGGGAATTGCTCTACCTTTGTCTGGATTTTTTTTTGTTTTGTTTTTCTTTTGATGAATCAATATTAAGTCAGGAAGGCTATGTTTTCACTTTCTCTGGACCAAAACTAATGGTGTTCATGAAAGGTTGGTCTTTTTAAACTAATGTGTCCAGATAAACATTTACTACACCGTCATCACATCCAAGGTCCAAACTGGAAACTACAGAGAAGCAATCAGTTCATAAAGTCATCCGCTTCATGGCCAGATTGTGCAAAAAAATAATCTATTGTATTTTCTTTATTACAACATAAATCTTAGAATTTGGTTAGATCTGTGTCCAGTTCACAAACTATATCAACTATTAAAATGCATGTGAGCTGTTTTAATAAACATATTTATATTTTTTTTTTTATTATTCACATACATTTTCCACACTCTATAGCCATATGGGTGACACTGCCATTAGAGTTTGCTGCTTCCCTGTACTCTCCTCTAAGGAACATCTCTCCATTACGGCACCTTAAACATTCTTTATTAGTGATTTCTAGGTATCCATTACAAGAATCCTGCAGTATACTGGACTGTTGGAAGATATCAGAAAGCCAGATTTCAGGCACCTTTTAAAGGGTTCAATGATTTTCTAATTTAAACACAACATAATTAGAGGGGTCTTTTAGTACCAAAAAAAAAAAAAAAAACAATACTACTGGGATTGTACATTGGGAATTTTTTTTTTGTAGCAATGCTGCCATCTATTGGACAAAAGAGATAATTATTACAACGTATTTACAACGTATATATACTATAATTACTGCTAAAAGACCTGTAAATCGGTGCTGCAAATGAAACCAAAGTACATTACCGAATGGAAAATGTAGAATGAAAAATTCAACAAAATTCTCACATCACAGAGTTATTAGAGAATGAAAAAAAAAATCCAACTTTACTCAAAAGATAATTTTTTACATAGTGTGGGAAAGGCTTACTACAAATTTCAAGTCTTATTGAGGAGAGGTGTCTGCCTAACACTAGAGAAAATTGAAAAAAAAGATCGGACTGTGCAGGGCCAAAGGAGGAATAACTATTCAAAATATGTTAAAACCTTATATATTTATTTCAGTACCAAAATATTAAAAAGAACATTGATGTCAACATGAACATCTATAGTAAAAGAAATAGAATTCAAAATGGGAAATCTTAAAGGTAAGAAAACATGGCTGTGTATTATATATTGCATTTGTGTTTAATATTATATTATATTACGTATTATTGTTGGATTATACTTACCTTTATAGAGCCATGGCCCCATATACAGCTGCTTAACTACCCTAAAACAGATATATATGTATATCAGAGTATTTCTTACATCAAGTATTCCTATATCTATATATTAGTAGGGATTATAACTTACTGGTAAGTGGCTGAGACCAAACCACATTCCATCCAATCAGCCCCAGCATACCATCAAACAGATATGTAAGTCAGAAATTGATGGTATAGATGATCTAGTGACAAACGTGATAAGCATGACCATATATTCTTCGTTCAGTTGCCACCATCCCATCAGCATGTTGACCTCAATAGGTCTCCTACCTGAGATCTGTCACTCCCTCCGGCTGAGATGGCGACTGCACGCCATCTCTCCCTAATTGCCCCCAGTGCCCATTAATTAGTGCCCACTTGGGCGTCTTGCGCAGCGGCATACGCCACCATCATGTCATCCCTGTGCGTTATTTTTATCAGGAAAAAAAATGAGACTTTACAATCACTTTAATACACTGACCACTGTTATACATATTGTTTATTTTTTTTTAATACCTTAGACCAGGGGTCTCAAACTGGTGGCCCTCCAGCTGTTGTGAAACTACAAAACCCATGAGGTCTTACAAGGCTAATAGTTACAAGCATGACTTCTTCAGGCAAGGGCATTATGGGACTTGTAGTTCCGCAGCAGCTGGAGGGCCACCAGTTTGAGACCCCTGCCTTAGACCCTATCTCTCCGGTTGGTATCTTCTGACCGCCCGGGCGCCTGCCCAGGGAGCAGTTATACGTGTGTGGCTCATCATTGAGGTGGGTCACGCACTCTCACACACGGTTGTAATAGATTGTACTGTGATATACAAATCATGTAATGGAATTACATATATATATATATTTATGGTTGGAGCCCTATGTCCAGTATGTACATGAATACCACTTACAGTAAAGATAGGACTTACCATCGGAAATGGACCTGAAAGTGTGGACTTAGCATATGAAATGGACCTGAAAGTGTGCCTTGGTCTAATGGCCGGTATGCCAAAATAAGGGGGCATACCCTGGTTTAAGAAATGATTATTCTGTAAGAGAAATGAATGAAATGAATAGTTTGAGAAATGCTGTGAAATGGGGATGGGAGGGTGGGTATCGCGCACAGGAAACCGACAAGCACCACAGGTGAGCGGGCTGCTTAAGTACCCCCCCGGGCTCCTCCCATAAATTCAGGCCACCATACTGGCCTTCCTACTTATGGTTGGAGCCCTATGTCCGGTATGTACATGAATACCACTTACAGTAAAGATAGGACTTACCATCGGAAATGGACCTGAAAGTGTGGACTTAGCATATGAAATGGACCTGAAAGTGTGCCTTGGTCTAATGGCCGGTATGCCAAAATAAGGGGGCAAAAACATTCAGGTAGGGTTATGATTTTATTGATTTTCAATTATTTATTGAGCCAATTTGGAGAATGCCTGTGCCATCTCTGTTTGTGGGTTGGGGATATACCGGGCGAAGCAGGCTGACTTCCACCTGCCCAGTCTTTTGATGATGTGGTCCGGAACCCCGTGGCGGGATGCCGCGGAGGCTGCTCCGATGCGAAACGAGTGTCCGGAATACTGACTAGGGTTAAGATGAAGATTGCGGAGAAGTATTCTTATGTGTTCCACAAACTGAGAGGCGTTTAAGGGTTTAACTGGGAACGGTAGAAGGGGACTGCTGTCTGGTTGTTCAGGCAGGAGTGACAGGAGCCGGTTGAGTACGGCGACTGGACACCAGCTGTTGTCGGTTTTGTAGAGGTGAATGTTCGCTCCTGAGCCCGTTTGCTGGGTTTTAGAGACCTCGAGGTGCAGGATGAAGTGGTCTTGGTATCTAAGTAAGTGTCGTCTGCGTAGTACTCGGTCTGTGGGTTTGTTAGAGGTGAATTCGCCAGGGCGCATGAACCCATAGTACGCTAGATATATCGCTGCTTGTAAGACCGTGCTGCGGAGCAGACCGAATGGCGAGGTAGCCAGAACAGTTGACATGTCCCTAAAGATGGGTCCCGTAATGGGCAAGCGCTTAGTGCTGATGACTGGTTGTTGTTTCTGGATTCCCCTTAAAACGGCTCGTATAGCGTGAGATGAGAATAGTGAAGATTTCGTGGGGTCTTCAAGTGCCATAAAATGTTGAATGCCGGCTAGGTATAGCCGGATGGTATTGTAGGATAAGGCCAACTGCGTGTGGCAGTGTGCTGTGAAGGCCAGTACCTGCTTGATATCTGTTGGCCCTTTACTGCAGGACGTGAGGAATTTGTTGAAGGCCTTCCAAGCTGTCTGGTAGGCTTTAAGTGTGTTGTAGGAGAGGGAATGATTTATGAGTTGTGTAGCTCCGTGTAAATGTTGATCTAGTCCAGGGTCAGTTGTGACCAGACAGGGATAGGGGCCGACATTGGATCGGCATCGGGAACCTGTTTGAAAAAGGAGGAATAATTGAAACGTGACAGTGCGTCAGCTGCTGAGTTGTATCTGCCGGGAATAAATGCACAGTGTATATTGAACTGATGTTGTAAAGACAGTTGTACCAACCTGCGCAGGAAGGACATGACTGCTAGGGACTTGGACCTGCCTTTGTTGATGATGTCTGCCGTGGCCTGGTTGTCGGTGCTAAAGACTACAGTTTGTCCTGTCCAGTGGTGGCCCCAGAGTTGTGCGGCTGCCACTATGGGGTAAAGCTCAAAGAGGGCAGATGTTTGGGAAAAGCCGGGTATCAATAGTATCTGTTGAGGCCAGGGTCCTGAAAACCAATGATGGCCAAAAATTGCCGCGAAACCTGTGGAGGCTGCGGCGTCCGTTACCACCTGGGGTGAATGGACCGAAACTATAGGTATGAATAGAGATATGCCATTCCAGGCGGACAAGAATTCCTCCCACATGGATAGGTCCGCTATGGCTGCGGAGTCTAAATTCAGAATCTGATCAGGGTCTTGAGTTTCCGACAGAAATCTGAGTAGGCGTGATACAAATGTGCGGCCTTGTGGAATAATTCGCATAGCGAAGTTGAGCATACCCAGGAGGGACTGCAACTGTTTTTTGGTACAGTCCTTGGTGTGTGTAAACTCGTGAAGGACTGCCCTAATGCGTGATAGTTTGTCGAGGGGGAGACTGGCTTGCATTGCGCAGGTATCCAAGCTGACCCCGAGAAAAGTGATGCTATTTGCTGGGCCATCGACTTTGTGCTCGGCAATAGGAACATTGAGGTTTCCAAAAATTACCCTAAGTTTGTCGAGATCTCCTGGGGGCTTGCTGGGTGGTTCTATCAGTAGGAAGTCATCTAGATAATGGATGACTTCATGGCATTGACCCTTGTGTAATAGTATCCAACCGAGGGACTGAGCGAACGTGTCGAAGAGCCACGGGCTACTCTTCGAACCGAAGGTGAGCTTTGTAGCAAAATAATATGCTTCCTTCCACTTGATGCCATGCCAGCACCAAAGGGATGGGTGGATGGGCAGGAGCTTGAAGGCATCCGAGATGTCGGCTTTGGAGAGCCAGGCGCCTGTGCCTGCTTTGATGATCGCTTGTATTGCCATGTCCACGGAAGAATATTTTAGGGAAAACTCCTCGGAGGGGATCAGGGAATTGAGACTGGGTATGTGGGAAGAATGAGGCGCAGACAAGTCGTACACCAAACGCAATTTATTTGAAAACTTGCCCTTGACAAGCCCAATAGGGCTGACTCTCCATGTGTTGAAAGGGGGGCAACTGAAAGGGCCTATCACGTAACCTCGATCCACCTCTGCCTGTAAGAGCTGATCTATGGCTTGTTCGTCAATGGCTGCCGAACGAAGATTGGCACATTCGTGGGTAGTGTGGGGTAGTGAAATGAGGCCGGTGTGAAAGCCTGCTGTGAAGCCTTGGATAAGGAAGGTGGCCAGGGAAGGGGTGGGATGTGAAGTGAGATACCATCCTAACCATAAGAGGTTGATCCGGCTTAGTCACGCCTTCTTGTGTTGCTTGACTTCACACAAAATCCTAGGGTGTGCTCTATGACATAAGGTGCAGAGGTGAAGTAGACGGCACTGGCTGAAGTTGCAGGACCCCTGATTAAAGTTATTACAGATGGCTGCCCCTCCCACGGTTCGGACTGGGCGTCCGAGTTTGTCCACCTGAGGCGTTGGTTCAGGGATCGGCTGACCCTGTACTGAACCTGAGGTAGAGGGAAACTCGAAAGGCCGTCTGGTTGCCGTATTGGCGCACCAGGTGGCAGTATGGGTGGAAGACTGGCAAATCGCACACAGAGGTGAGCGTAAGCCGGCAAAGTGGCGGCAGAAGAGCTCTGTATCCATGAGACTCCAATCTGTCGTGATCTGGAACTGTATGAGTCTGGCCGCGGCCTTGGCTGAAAAGGAACGATGGTAGTCGTAGAAGGCAAAACCTCCGTACTTGTGGCCCAAGTCTACCACAGTATGGAGATACAAGTCCAGCTCTTCCCGCCTGCTAGGGGTGGCTGAGCACAGGACATCTCTGAGCATGCCAAAGGCCAGGGTAAACTCTGAGACTGTTAGCTTGCGGTTCAATCTGGGGTCTTTGGCTTTAAGGACCACTGATATGTCACCCCAGGAGTAGGCTTTATTTTCTGCCAAATCATGCACGGAAATGAGGAGAGAGGCCAGGTTGACGTCCTTGCCGTCCAAGATGTCCTTCCTGATACTGGTTGGGACCAGGTGGGAGGGGTAGACAATGTGGCTCGAGCCTGAGGTACCTGCAGGAAGAGGTGTCAAGCTTTGAGTTGCCGTTGGGTCGGGGACAGCCGTGGCCGGTCGGGCCTCCAGAAGTGCAACCCTGGTTTGGATGTCTGCCACTGAGGTGGATAGAGATGACACCATCGTGTGTAATTGTGAAATGGCCGATGATATCGACTGAAGGGATGCCTGTTGGATACTGGGTCCTGCTGCTGGTGGGGGAAAGAGGAGTTTGAAAAGCTCGCCTTTCCTTGCTGTGGCGGGGAAGGGGACACCTCTGCGTCTGAGCTCTGCCGTCAGTTTGGGGATAGTCCATCCCCTAAGGGATTGCACGCTGCCGCTTTCTGAGACCGGAGAAGGTGACAGAGGGGCCGTGAGGTCTTCGCTGCCGGTCTGAGACATGGTTGCTCTGGTGAGGATTCTCTTGAGCTTTTATTTCCTGGTTGACTGTAACCTATTAGGGGTGAGATGAATTTCAAGTTTTTTCTTTGATCCGCTGAAACATACTTACCCGACTTATTCTCCCATTCCTCTTTTTTTTTTTTTTTTTTTACCTGGGGGGATATCGTCCAACCTGGTGCAGGGTGGACCTACTGAACTTTGACTGACCTGAGAAAAACGAAAAGGTGACAATTCGTGAAGGGATTGCTAACTGATTTTTTGAAGCAACGATTTGTATGACAATGAAACGATTCGAAATGTTTGCCTTGATTATGAATGGACTCCATGACAGAGGTCCGGCCTGGTCGTCATCATTGATTGGACCGAGAACCGGGCTCTGGAGCATGTATTGAAATGAGGCAAGTGAAAACATTGGTGCACCCGGGACGATCTGGTGCCTGTTTGATGCATCTGGATTCGAATCGGAGCACCGTATGAAATGAAATGAGAGAAATGATTATTAGACCGAGGCTTGAATTGGTTGTGCCGTGTTTGCGACTGGCAACCAACCGAGCTCTGGTATAGGTATGAAATGCTGTTTGGAACCAGCAAGGCATTCCGTAAAGAATCGGTGCCTGTCAGATGCGACTGGTTCCGGAACGGTGATGCGTTGTGGGAGTGAAATGGTAGTAAGCTGCATGGCAGAGACATGGATCCATCTCCCGATGTCTGCGATTAGCTATGATCCGGACTTTGAAGCATGTATCAGAAATGAGGCCGAGCCCTGGGGTACGCCATAATGAATCGGTGCATTTCCATGCGACTGGATTCATGTGTGAACGTGATACGTGGAAATGAAATGATAACCATGACAGAAGGTACGAATTACTGATAAACGTAACTCTGGAGCATGTATAGAAATGAGGCCAGTCCTGGGGCACGCCGAGACGAATCGGTGCATTGCCATGCGACTGGATTCATGTCGGAACGTGATAGGTGGAAATGAAATGATAACCATGACAGAGGTATGAATGACTGAAAACGTAACTCTGGAGCATGTATAGAAATGAGGCCAATCCTGGGGCACGCCGAGACGAATCGGTGCATTGCCATGCGACTGGATTCATGTCGGAACGTGATAGGTGGAAATGAAATGATAACCATGACAGAAGGTACGAATTACTGATAAACGTAACTCTGGAGCATGTATAGAAATGAGGCCAGTCCTGGGGCACGCCGAGACGAATCGGTGCATTGCCATGCGACTGGATTCATGTCGGAACGTGATAGGTGGAAATGAAATGATAACCATGACAGAAGGTACGAATTACTGATAAACGTAACTCTGGAGCATGTATAGAAATGAGGCCAGTCCTGGGGCACGCCGAGACGAATCGGTGCATTGCCATGCGACTGGATTCATGTCGGAACGTGATAGGTGGAAATGAAATGATAACCATGACAGAGGTATGAATGACTGAAAACGTAACTCTGGAGCATGTATAGAAATGAGGCCAGTCCTGGGGCACGCCGAGACGAATCGGTGCATTGCCATGCGACTGGATTCATGTCGGAACGTGATAGGTGGGAATGAAATGATAACCATGACAGAGGTATGAATGACTGAAAACGTAACTCTGGAGCATGTATAGAAATGAGGCCAATCCTGGGGCACGCCGAGACGAATCGGTGCATCTTTTTGATGCGACTGGATTCGAATCGGAGCGCGGTAGGTGACTGAAATGAGAAATGTTTTGAAATGATTTGAAATGTTAGAAATGAGTTCTAGAATGTTTCAGAAATGAGAAATGATTGGTATCGAACTGACTTGATCCGATAACTTGCAAATTGCGACTTGCTATGGCTGTTTACTGATGCATATATTTAAACACCGACATGCTAGAAATGAAGCGACGTCTGCGTCGCGGTGCTGTCGAAATGGTAACATATCGAAAGTACGAGCGATATATACATTACAATAGTGAAGTGCGAGTAACGAAATTGAAAGTACGGTTTAGTGACATGACATGAAACGAAAAATGCGATATACATTGCAGTTTATGAAAAGCGAGTGAAACGAAAAATTTTGAAATTACCGTTTAGTGACCTGATATAAAACGAAAAGTCCGACGGGACCTTACCTGCGACAGCCAAGCCAGCCGCGTGGTACAAACTACGAACGAAAAACGCGGACTTCGAAAGTTTTGAGAACGGTATCGAATACGAAATTTTGCGAGGCAAGAACTTGCGGACGCTGGTATATCGAATAGTCGGCCTAGTGACGTATATCGCGCACAGGAAACCGACAAGCACCACAGGTGAGCGGGCTGCTTAAGTACCCCCCCGGGCTCCTCCCATAAATTCAGGCCACCATACTGGCCTTCCTACATATATATATATATATCCCAAATATGATGATCAATGGTATTGTTTTCCTTCATAGATGGGTACTGCGTGGTCTTCATAGACACTGATGAAGCAGTGGCGAAACGCGTGGGCACGTGAGGACCTACCTATCAGTGCTCATTCTCTCGCTACATAACCCTATACAGGAAACTGCTCAATGTGGCTTTTGTATTCTATTTCTTTTACTATAGATGTTCATGTTGACTTCAATGTTCTTTTAATATTTTGGTACTAAATATATAAGGTTTTGACATATTTTTTTATAGTTACTCCTCTTTTGTGCCTGCACAGTCCGATCTTTTTTTCAATTTTCTCTACTGTATACATTACGGATGATGGCCATGAATGTCACTTTAATTATTCAATCAATGTCTGTCTAACACCTGCTGCTTAGGAAGTGAAGGGAAATCTCCCCAATGGGGACATGGAAAGCATTTATAGGCCAAGAGAGGTTACACTTCCCCACTCTACTAGAAAAAATAATGTATTTTGACTTTGTGTCTCTGATTGGGAGATTTCCTCTCACTTCCTGTCCTGTCCGACACACACCACATAGAGAGTAAGTGATGAGAAATATACTAAAAGAAGGCCTAATCATCAATACAAAAACATTAGCAGTGATTATATCTAAAATAACAATAAATGTTTGGACTGGGCTTTAAACAGCAGTGGTTTCTTAACTAGCGCCAAGTAAACTAGAGAAGTAAGAAGTCACTTAGGACAGCTTGGTTTCTGTTCCAAGACCCCTGGCAACCTCATCTAATCCATTCCCATATTTTTTTTTTTCTGGGGGCAGCCCTCACCTAAGGTCTTAGGGCCAGTTCACACCACATGCAGTCCAGTATGTTTTTTTTCTGCATCAAAAATGCATGGAAAGTAGGTTTTATGATTTTCAATGGCATAGTTCACACCAGTGCTTGCAGTTCCAGTACGTTCCAGTTGCAGAAAAAAAAGTAGAACATGCTGCATTTTTCCTGCGCTGGACTGTACTGGAACGCTGTAAAAAGCATCAAAAACGCACCGGAACGCACATATTCTTATTTAGGGTTAAGAAAAAAAGAGGGAGAAAAATGCAGTGGACTGCATCAAAAACGCACCAAAATACATCAAAAATGCATCAAAAACGCGCATGCAGAAAAGTATCTGGAATGCATCCAGACTGCGTTTCTATGGTGCGAACTGGCCCTGAACGCAGGAAGAGTGCTTAGTGTTTACATAGTGACTACTGGTGGCTAAACATATTACCTACCTATATTTCTTCAATGGGGTGGACCTTTAAAAAAGGAGGGAAGAGGAAAAAAAAAAAACATTGCTGGACACAAGCAGGAACAGCATATGCGAGAAAACATGTTTAGATATACAGTAAGTATGAATTCATGAATTATTAGTACTTCAAGAGATCTTTGGCATTATAGATATGTACAAGGAAAGAATCACTCACCCACATTATTGCACAGCATCTCACTTTTACTTGTGTGCATGACCTCCTCACTCTGCAAGTCATCATCCATCATTTTCAAAAAATTCAAATGTAAGGCGTTGTTAGTCTTACATTGTTTATCTCTAATTCTTTCCAGTTCTTGTAGTTTTCATTTTTTACCACCAGATGACCCCACATGTCCTTAGTTCCTTAATTTGACCCCTTTCACACTGCGGCTGCCCGTGTGTTCGCGATAAAGTTCTGCACTGAGCTTTTGTGCTGTTTCTCTGCTGCTAGCGGGGTGCTCTTAACCCCAAAAAAGAGGTTATAAACTCCCTGCTGCGGCGCTTCCAAAACACTTTTCAGGCGCTTCCAAAGTGCTTCCCATTCATTGCAATGGGCAGGGGCCCTTTGGGAGTGCTGTATACAGTGCTCCCAAACCACCCCAAAGATGTTGCTTGCAAGATATTTTCTAACGTCCCACAAGTGCACCGCCCCGGTGTGAAAGCACCCTTTGCAATGAATGGGAGGCAGTTTTCAGGCGCTTTACAGGTTCTATTTCTAGAGTTAAAATGCCTGAAAACTGCCTCAGTGTGAAAGGGTCATAAGATAAGTACTTCCCTTTTGTTCTTTCTTCTAGGGCAAAGCCATGCATGGAACCAGTGTGTACACTGGGCACCATCTTGGGGGAGCTTGTGTCCGATTGGACACTAAACTTTGTCAAGATTTGGGTGGCTACCTTTCAGAGAGCGGGGTCATTAAGAGCCCCTTCTGTGTCATTTGGGAGTCCTGAAGTGTAGAAAAAGCAGATAGGGATAGACACCCACTTGTGAGAGAGAGATAGCCTGATCTCATCCCAGTGGATGCATCTTGGACACCTAATATTTGTACCCGGTCATGGGAAGAAGCAACATGTACATGTAATCTGCCTGCACACCGGGTGGACAATGGAGTGTCTCTCTCAGCAGGTCATAGTAATCAGCCACAAGCAAATCTGCTTTATGAAGCAAATCTCCAGCAAGCCACTGAATGCGAGCCCTGTATGCCTTCTGCACTATTGAAACTGCCTTATGTATGATGTGAATGAGTGCCTAGCAGTTAACGTTGAATCTGGAAGAACGTTTAACATTGTTTTCCACTGCTGAATACTTGGCATAGTAAAAAAATGTTTTAAGTAAAGCATGCACCATAGTCACGCATAAGTCTGGCCCACACATGTCAGAGGCATGATATGTCATTAATAGACTCTTTATTATATTATCTTCAGAGTTAACATATTAACACCAATGTGTTTTAGCTGGCATCTGCCCTTAATCATAGCAAATACACGTTGTCTAAAACATAGATAGGTATCGTCCATTTGTAGTGGTATTAAACACAGAATGCCAGGTGGATGAAAATCTGCCACAGATACAATGTAAAACAAAATTGCCCTATAAAGTATTATTATCTATTGAAATAAACCAGATAGACACTAAACTGGCCATACATGTATCAAAATTCAGCCAGTTCAGCTGGACCCGGATGAAAGTTCACTCCATGTATGGGCATTGTGGTTGTACGGAAGTCGATCTACTGCTGTCTGATTTCTGACATTCAATTGAGCTGTAGCCGGCAGCACTGATCAGTGTATACTAACAACAGGGAACCCTCCCCACTTTCAGAATACAAGAATCAAGCGGGATGGGGTGAATGGGGGAATCAAGTTGTTTTTTTTTGTAATATGCTCAGTGTTCTCAATTAGTTAAACTTGACTTGGACAGCCCATAGATGATTCTTTTTTTTTCCTTTTTAACCAGTAGGTTGAACAAAAAAAACAAAAAGCAAATCATCTTTGGGCTGTCTAAGTTAAGTTTAAAGTGTTTGTTAACCCCCAAAAAAAGAAAAACAGTCTTTAAAGCATGTTATACAGCACAGTGCTTGTGCCATGTCATTTGGCCCCTGTATCACCTAAAATACCTGGCTGATCCTGCCTGGCTATGCCCTCCCAAGCCATCTTTTATCATGGCTGCTGAGCCCTGACACCCTGGTCAGTTACGTGCCTCCGTCACCTGCTGTTATCTGCAGATCTCCTGTGTCCTCCTCCTCCCCCCTCCCCACCCTGCCTGTCTGGTCGTGTCAGTGCCTCCCCCCTCCTCTCCTGCTGCTAAAATTACTTTTATTGCCCTATATAATCCTCCTTGTTTCCTAATGGCAGGTGGCCCTGTCTCTGTGTTTTATAAAAAAAGGCCTTCTTTACCTAATTTCAGAGCATCTCCCAACGCTCACATGACCGGCCAGCTCTCTCTCTTCTCTCCTCCTCTCGTCCCACCTGACGTCAGCGGGGGAATCTTGGCCCCACCTGCTGCAGCTGTAAGATGGGGAGAGGAGAGAGCTGGCCGGTCACGTGAGCACCGGGAGACGCTCTGAAATGAGGTAAAGAAGGCATTTTTTATTTTATAAAACACAGAGAACACCTGCCATGGAGGTGCTTCCTGTGATGTGTCATGAAGATAAACACTGCCGTTTTGGTTACTGAAGCCCCCCGATTCCCTCGTGAAGACTGAGGAGAAGAATAAATTCAATACCTTTGCCATCTCCCCATCCTTTGTAACCAGATGTCCTTCCTCATTCTTTATGGGGCCAATATGGTCTGTCCTCCCTTTTTTACTGTTTACATACTTAAAGAATTTCTTGGGATATTTTTTGCTCTCCTCTGCTATGTGTCTTTCATGTTCTATCTTAGCCGTGTCTTATTGCACCCTTACACTTCTTGTTGCATTCTTTATAAACTCTGAATGCTGAGGATGATCCCTCAACCTTGTATTTTTTGAAGGCCTTCTCTGCTTTTATATGCATTTTTACACTGGAGTTAAGCCATCCAGGACTTTTGTTTGCTCTTTTAAATTTATTACCCAATGGGATGCATTGGCTAATGCCCTTATTTAATATGCTTTTAAATCAAACCCGTCTCTCCTCGTGTTCTTTGTTCCTAAGATTTTATCCCAATTTATGCCTTCTAGCAAGGTTCGTAGTTTAGGGAAGTTGGCTCTTTTGAAATTCAGTGTCTTTGTATTCCCCTCATGTTTCCTATTTGTGTGATTTTATACCGAATCCAAGTGACCTGTGATCTCTGTTACCTAAATTGCCCCATATTTCAACATCCGTGATCAGGTCTGTATTGTTGGTAATCAGTAGATCCAGTAACACTTTATTTCTAGTTGGTGCGTCTACCATCTGACCCATAAAATTGTCCTGCAAGACATTTAGGAACCAGCGAGCCTTAGATGAGGTTCCCTCCGCCCAGTCTATGTCTGGATAATTAAAATCCACCATTATGATAACACTTCCCATCCTTGCTGCTAATCCAATTTGTGATAGGAGATCTGTCTCCACTTCCTCCCTCAGGTTAGGGGGCCTTTAGCATACTCCCAGTAATATTTTCCCCTTAGCTTCATCCCTTTGGAGTGCTACCCATAAGGATTCCATCTCCTCCCTAGCTCCCTTAGTGATGTCATCTCTCACATTCCCTTGTACATTATTCTTGATATATAGGCATACCCCTCCCCCTTTTTTACCCTCTCTATCCTTGCAATAAAGGGTATACCCTTGAATGGTTGCCAGCCAATCATGAGAGCTGTTGAATCAGGTTTCTGAAATTCCCACAAAATCCAAATCCTCCTCGTACAACAGTACCTCTAGTTCACTCATCTTGTCTGCCAGGCTCCTGGCATTGGTGAACATGCCACGTAGTTTAGACCGGTTGCATGTTATCCTCTTATTGGGTTTTCTGAGATTGCAGCTAGGACTTGCTACTATACTTACCTTTGTTTTATGTGCTTTGGCAACCTATCACTAATGCCCACAATACTACCCTCTGAAATATGTTCCGCACTGACTATCTCTATCTCTATCCCCCCCCCCCGTCGCCTAGTTTAAAAACCCCTCTAACTTTGGCTGACCATGTGGTAAGGGGTCGGGATGAACCCCTTACTTCGATCTGTGATCACCCGAGTCTCATTGACTCGGGTGATCACAGCACACGCCGCACATGCCCTTCAGGGGGCGTGGCCAGCGTACAAAGGGGATGTCTATTGACGGCCTCCCAGCAAAGCAGATCCGCGCTGTAGCCGTCATTTGGCTAAAGCGCGGATTTGAACAAGACAATAATCAATAACATTTCTTACTGAAATACTCTTAAATACTCCTATTTTAATTAGGTGTGCCTAAAAAGTCCATCATAGGGGGTTTTCTCGCTTTGGCTCTAATACTGGATGTGGCACCATAAACGCATAGAATTACTGTTCCATATTCTTTTGTGTAGAGGTGAGTTCCATACAGTGAATAAAAAAAAAAAAAATTGCAAGACCCACCATTTTATTCTATAGGGCCTCTGCTCATAAAATATGTATTTAATGTTTGGGGGTTCTAAGTAATTTTCTAGCAAAAAAAAAATCATTTTTTTACATGCATGTGAGAAATGTCAGAGTTGGCCCAGTTTTGAAGTGGAATTCTAGATTAAACCTATCCTAACTAAAAATGCCAAACCCCCCCCCCCCCAAACCTGTACTTTCTACAGTATATAGTTACCTATTTCTACCTGATCCTGTCCGGTAATGTGATCCCTGTGTCGTCCAGCGGCAGCTGTAGGTGAGAGGAGAGAGTGCTCAACAATGGCTTGGAGACTAGAGCGTTGATGTCACCCATAGGCTTCAATGGCCCGGTTGCTGTCGGAGCTCCCTGAAGCCGCCACTGGCTGACACAGGGGGTCACGTGATTGGACCAGTGATGGCTGAAAATAGGTAAGTACATAACATCTTTTTTACACATGTTAGCATAGGGATATTTTTAAGGCTAGTTAGATTTAAGCTGGAATTGCACTTTAACCCTATATTAACCCTGAGTTTACCCTGTTTTATTCATTAACTTTTTAGTGCCACATTAAAAAAACAGATATTTGAAAAAAATAACTTTCATTTGTAAATGAATGGAAAGCTTGTACCAGAATCACAATTTTAGTGTCATTTTAAACAGGACAAATTACAGAATAAATATATATACTTTTAACAACAGTCATGCTATATATTTAAAACTGATCAAAAAAAGAAAAAGTATGTTTTTTTTATTTGTTTTCTCCCTTTATTTTGTTTAAGAATTGCAAAAAAAAATGTTTTTTTTTTTTTTTTTTTTTTGCAAGATCGTGAAAATAAAGCCTTGGTTCTCAGCAATATACACATTACTTTGTTATCTTAAGCAATTACAAAGTTATAAATGGGTCCATAGATTTTTGTTTTAAGTTTCTCTGGTCCTTAGAAGTGTACAGGTGTGTAGTGGTTAAACTAGAACTCCATTGCTCAGGTGACCAATATAAGCAAATGCTTTGGAGTAAATATTTCCACACTTCCATTATAAAATTATAAATAAGTAAATAAGATAAATTACTCATGTTGCACCACCTTGTGGTCATTTACAAAGTAGTATGCTAATACTAAACTATAAAGAAAAATAAGAAGAGAAGACATGCTGGAAACAAAAAAGCCCATCCATGCTGCATAGCTCCCAACTGTCCCTGATTGTCCCTCTGTCCCGCTTTCATCCTTATGTGTCCCTCATTTTGGTCTGATCTATATAGTTGTATATAAAATGCACTACTTATCTTTCAGTAAGTGTTTCCCAGTGCTAAACCTTTCATCCAATTTCTAAATTGCTGTATTTGTAAATTCCAAAAGCCAATGTAAAGGAATAGTAATGGTAAACAAAAGCACTTGTGAGTTTAACTTATCATTTTTTTGTATAATTCTCCTTTAAGGGGGCGTATCCTATGCCTACATATTTTAGCTAATAGGTGTCTTTCATTCCCATCTCAAAAAGTTGGGAGGTTTGATACTGTATTGTCCCTTTACTGACATACATCCAATGACCCGACTCTTTCCACATAAATATTGTGTTTCATAAAAATAAAATAAAATTGGTAGAAACTTTTATAAGCTGAAAAAAAAATAACTCCATACAGCTTATCTTAAATTAACAGCTCCTGAACCTCTCCTTTTCCCCCTCTCTTTTGTTTGTTTGGAATGGGCAATGAACGTTAGTTGTGGTTTTGTGCTCTGCTCTATGCACACTACAAATCCCATAGTCCAAGGTCCCTAGTCCATCTTGGGAGCGAGCAAGAGAGAGTGGCTCTGTTCCTACATACAGTGGGATGGGATCTGGTGCTCTGGTGCTGCTCAGGTTGTCTGAATGTTTCACACTGGTCCAATAGGGGGGCATGTTGGACAGTGGGAGGAAACCTAACAAATGAGAGCACAGACATAATTACAGCACTGACCATTGGCAGAGGAAAGTGCCTCAGTGCATGCTGGGTGGCTGTATATATGCCAAGGGCACATGTGCTCGGGGTCTTCAGCTGGAGAGCGGAGTCCCGGAGGGAGGGGGCGGCTGCCCTTCCTCTGCACAAGCTGCCATGCGGCCTCGGGTGGTTGACATGAGGATCTGAATCCAAGTAAAGCTGCAACCCAGATGTCCTTCAGAGCTGACTGGAAGGGAGACACACCAGGAATGATGTGTTTCTGCCTACAGTGAGTATGGGTCTGTGTCATGGGGCCTGTCCTGTGAGGGACATCCCTTCAGCTAGAGTCAAGGACGGGTGTCAGCCAAAGGAGATGCTAGTGAGTGTCCTGAAGATAAAACTGTTTCATCAAGTCTGCTGCCAGAGCAAGCCAATGACTTATTTCTCCCATACAAGTGCAGTATGGTATAGGAGAGAGTCTGCTACCACATTCAACCTGGTGAGGCCAAGTGAGAGTTGTCCTCATCTGTAATTAGTTCCAGTTGGAGTATCCCACTATTCCTTTCTCCCATCCAAGTTCCAACAATAAATACCAAAAAAACCAAACCCCCTGGATTGATTATTGGATAACGAAAGGATGAGAGTATGGTTGGTCGTGTGAAAACCCCTAGTAACTGGCTGCAAGATAAAAAGGGGGAGGCCCAGGGAAGTTCACGCACAGTAATCTCTGTGGGGGCAAAGCTACACATGCATTGATATGTGATAAAGAGTATAGGTTTGAATGGGCCATATTGCACATTTGCATGCTAACAATAGATTGGCGTTTTAATTAAATATTGTTTTCGCCTTTTCATTCTCTTTACAGATTGGTGCTGCTGATTAGACATGTGAAATTAGTTTCGTTCCAAATTCGTTTTTTAACGAATTTCAACAAATTCAGAAATTCGGAAATATCAGAATTAACAAAAACACGTTTCATAAATTTTTCAGAAATTTTAATATTCAAATATTTGAAAAATATACGAATTTTCGAATCTACAAATTTACGAAAAATTCAGAAATTCGAAAATATGAAGATTCAAAAATCCAAAATAAACAAAAATTCAAAAGAGAAACGAAAATCAAAAAAATTTGAAAATCTGAAATAATAACTAACTACCGTATATACTCGAGTATAAGTCGAAATTTTCAGCCCTTTTTTATGACTCGATTAATACTCGAGTCACCGCCGTCTGCCTACATGATCAGCGTGTCATGCAGGCAGACGGCGACCGGCGTGTGTTACCGTTCAGAGGCTATTCCAGCTTTCAAAAGCCGCGCCTCCTGTTCGTCTGTGATAGGCTGAACACTCCATTTCCCGGCAGTCAGTGTACAGCCTATCACAGACAATCTCTCATCCTCATCCGTGGTATGAGAATGAGAGAATGACCGTGATAGGCTGACCACTAACTGCTGAGTGTTCTGCCTATCACAGACGAGGAGGAGGTGCGGCTTTTGAACAGTGGAATGGCCGCCGAAGTGTATTATCACACGCTGATCGGAGGATGGAGATCGCCACAGGGAGGATGGAGAGACAGGGAGGTTGCACAGGACACAGGTAGGCTGCACAAGGACACAGGACACATGCACACAGGACACATGCACACATGCACAGGACACAGGGACACATACACATGTACAGGACACAGTGACACATACACATGTACAGGACACAGGGACACATACACATGTACAGGACACATGTACAGGACACAGGGACACATACACATGTACAGGACACATGTACAGGACACAGAGACACATACACATGTACAGGACACAGGACACAGGGACACATACACATGTACAGGACACATGTACAGGACACATGTACACATACACATGTATAGGACACAGGACACATACACATGTACAGGACACATGTACAGGACACATGTACAGGACACAGGACACATGTACAGGACACATGTACAGGACACATACACATGTACAGGAGACAGGGACACATACACATGTACAGGACACAGGTAAACATACACATGTACAGGACACAGGACACAGGGACACATACACATGTACAGAACACATGTATAGGACACATGTACAGGACACAGGACACATGTACAGGACACAGGGACACATACACATGTATAGGATACAGGACACAGGGACACATATACATGTACAGGACACAGGACACAGGGACACATACACATGTACAGAACACATGTACAGGACACATGTACAGGACACATGTACAGGACACAGGGACACATACACATGTACAGGACACAGGACACAGGGACACATACACATGTATAGGACACATGTACAGGACACATGTACAGGACACAGGACACATGTACAGGACACATGTACAGGACACATACACATGTACAGGACACATGCACAGGATACAGGTAGGCTGCACAGGACACAGGGAGGCATGCAGCTGCAGATGGGCATTGTTGACCCTCTTTTTCCACTTGCAGTAGCTGCTGCATTTCTCACCCTCGTCTTATACTCGGGTCAATACGTTTTTCACAGTTTTTTGTGGTAAATTAGGGGCCTCGACTTATACTCGGATCGACTTGTACTCGAGTATATAAGGTAATAATAATTTAACTATTACTAACTATTAAATTATAGGTATTGAAATTTCCTTTGAAATTTGGCTGTTAGTGAACATAACAAATACGAATTTATCTGAAGTTACAAATTTTCCAAAATAACAAATGCCATATCTAAACGAATGTAATGTAATGAATTAATAATAATAAATAACAATAATATTAAAAGCTTTTTATTATTATTATTAATAATAATTATTCATTTGTTACATTCCATTTATTTAGATGCGACATTCATTATTTCGGATAATTAGTAACTTCGGTTAAATTCATATTTGTTACATTCACTAACAGCCAAATTTGAAAGGAGATTCAAATACTATAATTAAATAGTTCGTTATTATTAGTTAGTTAGCTATTATTTCGAATTTCCGGATTTTCGAATTTACAAATTTTCGAATTTCCGGATTTCGGATTTTCAAAATTACGAATTTACGAATTTCAATCATAACCAATGTCCCAAAAAAAAAAAAAAATGAAACGGAAGCGAAAACACTATAACATAACACTTTTTTCAGCAGTGCACATGTCTACTGCTAATCTACTTTAGCCCCTTTCGGTTACTTAATGTCTATATGCATTTGCTGTAGTGTTAACTGCACATCATTGTTCAGGACCAGCTTACCGACTGTGACAACTGTGGACCATACCTGCACAATGTGTATTTGTTTGCACAGCCACTTGGACCCCTACAAGGGCTGTTGGTGAAAGAGTTACAACATAGAATTGAGGGATAACTTTCACTTTACAACAAGAAGTGCCTGAAAGAACCTTTGCGGCAGATTCCCTTTGGATTATATTGGATTATATTAAATGCCTAAATGTTGTTAAAGCGTTATTAAACCCAAAAGCAAAATTTATTATATCGCAGGTTACCAATTCTTAGATGTGATGGCTGTATTAGTTTCCTTTTTTAGGCTTTCTTTCTTCTATTTTCATCTGGTAATCTGGCTAGTAAGTGTTGTTTTCATAAACTCAGGCTCTCCAAAAGAATGTATCGGTTTACATGGAGGAGGCAAGCCACTAAAAGTGTTGATTAAAAAATCAGCATTTAATATTTATTCATACAAAACATTTATGCCAAAAGGAAAACAACTGTTTGCTGTTATAAAGTGTGAGCTGGAGTTTGGCTTCAACTTGTTAGTGGTTCTAAATCTGCTAATACATTTAACACTGCTCTCCCCCCCGACTGACAATGCTGCTGTCTGTTGTGCCTCATTTGCTCATTCCTCCAGAGTTGTGTCTCGCTGTTATAGAAGGTGTGTTACTGGCCGGACAACCAGGTGAAATCAGAGGGAAAAAGCCAAATAAAAGAAAACTGATGCAG
Source organism: Aquarana catesbeiana (assembly GCF_042186555.1). NCBI lineage: Eukaryota > Metazoa > Chordata > Amphibia > Anura > Ranidae > Aquarana > Aquarana catesbeiana. The sequence goes on along the minus strand of NC_133324.1, from coordinate 820,471,292 downwards.
CCACCACGTCTAATGACTGGTAAGCTGCAGTATAAAATATTTTTGATTTTGGGTTTACTACTGCTTTAAAACCTGCTGAAGCATGGTTAAAAAAAAAAAAAAAATTTATTTATTTATTTCAGACACATATATAGCATTGTCAATTTATACAGTGCTTTATATATATATATAAATATATATTTTACATTCACATCAGTCCCTGCCATCAAGGAGCTTACAATCTAAGGTTCCTAACTCACATTCATACATACAAATAGGGCCAATTTTTAGACCGGAGGCAATTACCTATCAGCGGGTCTTTTGAGGGTGGGAGGAAACCAGAGTACCAGGAGGAAACTCACGCAGGCACAGGGAGAATGTGCAAACTCCAGACAGGAGTAGTGCGGTTGAATTCTACATTTTGAGAGCTCTGTATATGCACTCTACTGGAGAATGCTCTGAGGATACTATATAATTTAAACATCATTAAATATAATTTTTGCTTAAAAATTGTTTATAACTTTTTTCCCGTATAGTTGGAACTCCTCCTCGCTGGATTACCTTGGCGTTAGGTTGACTCCTCATTACTCATCCCTTTTTGCCACCAATTACTATCCCTTGCTACGATCACTTACGTCCCTCATGCAATCTAGGAGGTTCCCCTCTTTGTCCTGGATAGGCTGCATCCATGCGGTCAAGATGACCATCCTCTCCAAAGTTCTTTATTATTTTCGTACCCTTCCAGTCCATGTCCCTTCCTTTTTTTCTACGCTTATTGCAGAATAAGGTCCTATCCTTCATCTGGGCTTCTCAGTGTCCCCGGCAGGGCCTGATTAAGAACATCATGGGCCTGGTTCTGAGTATTTTGGTGGGGCTGTTTTTTATTAAAAAAAGGAAAAATGCTAACTATTTTCTGTTATAACAAATTAAATTAAATAGAGAGAGGGAGGATGAGAGAGAGAGGGGATGAGAGAGCGCTGAGGGGTAAGGGAGGAAGGATGGGAGAGAGAGAGGGGATGAAAGAGAGGATGCACATAAGAATGCATGGGAGTGATATCAACGCAGCCTGGCCAAGGCAAGTGACCGAAAGGCACACAACACGGAAGGAAGACCAGGTGAAGATGAAAGCGCAGCGTAGGAGGGCACAGTCTGACAGGTAAGTGTACCCTTATGTACTAGGAGCCCCAAATTTTTTACCAGTGGTGGGGTAGGTCTTCAGCTACCTATCCCCCATCGAAACGCAATCTTTTTTTTTTTTTTTTTTTTTTTTTTTGGGCAAATGAGCTTCTTAAGGTAAGGGGCCTGGAGCTGCAGCTCCAGTAGCCTCTATGTTAATCCAGCCCTGGTCCCCGGGTGTCGTGTTCCACTCTTTGCAGGGGAGGCCTGGGGGTACCGAATTTAGCCAAGTACTGTCAGGCTGCCCAGATCTCCCAATTGACCTTGCTCCATGCTGCTTCTGATATCCCGTTGTGGGTGCTCCTCGAGCTCCCCAACAGTGCCCCTATTCCCCTTTCGGCTCAACTGTGGCTTCCTTACAAGCTGCACTCCCCCTCTCTTAGCCCGCTTATGCGTCATAGCCTTAAACTCTAAGACTCTGTTCGCTACTCGGCAACCTCATGTCCCCCTTCCTACCACTCCTCCCACTTTTTAATAACCCCCTATTCCCACCGGGCCTTGATCAACCAAGCTCCTTCTCTTGGTGGTCCACCTATGGCTTCACGGAGGTCCAATACTTTCTCTCATCCTGCATTCTACCCTCCTGGTCCTCCTTCCAGGACACTCATGAGGCGCTCTCGGTGGAAGTCTATTGCTACGCTCAACTAAGCCACATGGTCTCTTCATTGATACGCAACTCTGCTTGTCCTTTCCAAAAAACATGTTTTGAACTCCTTTGCCTCCATTCCCCATGTCGAAGATCTACTCTTCTCTAAATGCTATAGACCTGCCCAGGGCTGCGTCTTATAAGTCGCGGTCGGAACAGGACTTGGAGATCTCTATCGAACCTGAGGACTGGAACAAGACTTGATCCTCTCATGTCCCCCTTCCTACCACTCCTCCCACTTTTTAATAACCCCCTGTTCCCGCCGGGCCTTGATCAACCAAGCTCCTTCTCTTGGTGGTCCACCCATGGCTTCACGGAGGTCCGATACTTTCTCTCGTCCTGCATCCTTCCCTCCTGGTCCTCCTTCCAGGACACTCATGGGGCGCTCTCGGTGGAATTCTATTGCTACGCATAACTAAGCCACTTGGTCTCTTCATTGAGACGCAACTCTGCTTATCCTTTCCAAAAAACATGTTTGCCTCCATTCCCCATCTCGAAAATCTACTCTTCTCTAAATGCTATAGACCTGCCCAAACGCGGCGTCTTATAAGTTGCGGTGGGAACAGGACTTGGAGATCTCTATCGAACCTGAGGACTGGAACAAGGCTTGATCCTCTGTGGCTAAATGCTCCTTCAACATGGCTACTTTAGAAGCTGCATGCAAAGTCCTTCTACGGTGGTACTGGGTCACGTTCCGGATAGTGAGCATGAATATATATTGATCGGTGCTTTAGAGGATGTGGCCAATGAGGCGATGTATTGCACATCTGGTGGGCCTGTCCTCGCCTCATAGGGTTTTGGTCCAAGGTGTTTTGACTCCTACATTCCTTATTTCTTATACCCATAAGCAGAGATGCTAAATTTGCCTTGCCTGATTCAGGTCTTGTTTTCTTACCAACAGAAACTGGCAACTTTTTTGTTTATTATGGCCAAGCGGGTTATAGCCAGAGCTTGGAAGAGTCCCTCTGTTCCATTTGCTATGGTGAAGAGCACTCTAACTGATCTCATGATCAATGAGAAAATGTTGAGTATTTTAAATGATTCCCACTCTAAATTTCTTAAAGTATTGTCACCTTGGTCTCACCACTTTGCATCTAAAGAGTCTGGGCCTCTCCTGAGAATGGCCCTGTCACTTTCCCCTACTGCAGGACCCCCCCCCCCCCTTTGTTTCTCTCTATCCTGGCTGTTATTTCTTGTCTCTTTTCTCTACTTCTGCTTTTTGCAATCGAGACTATGCTTATGGTCACCCTTGGTCTCTTTTTCTCTAGGGTGACCCTGGATCCCACCTCTTATTGCCAAGCTGCCACCGTTGCTTTATTTCAAATCTTTTTCTTTTTGTATCTCTCTCCCGAATGTTCACCCCGACCTGTGATGGGGGTATCAATTGGACCAGTATACACATTTCCCTCTGCTGTGATCCAGTGTACCTGCATCTTGGGCCCTTGTTAGTTGGCCCTTATGCTCTGTTGATTTATAGGGACCTATGGGGTGTCACATAAGGTCACCCATTAGACAGCTAATACCTATTAAAGGTTTATGATTGTTATGTTCACTGAACTACGCCCCTGCGTGGGTGAACGTTTGTTAAAGATGTAATACTTATTTCAATAAAAATTATTGTACTAGAAAAATTGTTTATAAAATTGCATTCTACAGGAATCTTTGGTGTAAACATTAATGTTTTTTTAATTATATTAAAGATGTTTTCTATGGAAACATAGATAATTACCATGTGATAAATAGATGCAAAATGTCAATTGTAATAATACATAATGAGTTGTATTTTCCATACCCTGAACTATACTAATTGTTTTTTACACATCTATCTGTATGAAAAGCACAGAATCACTGTTTGTGTAAAGGGGGCCAAAAAAACATGTTAAACCAATTACTGAGCGTCTTTAAACAGTTAGCTTTTTCAACACTAGATGGAACTCTTGCAGCAATCTTTGCTTAGACAAGTCAACACTTCCACCATAGTTTTATTAGACTGCAAATAATAAAAAAAAAAACACACACACACACATCGAATAATAATGGTACTAAAAAATCCTCTAGTAGTTTGCACGTTGATAAATTTTGACTTACTTATGAAGTTTTGTGCACAACTTTGCCTTTTAGTTTATTGCTCAGTATATAAGAAAGCATACAAAAGAAGATGGCAGCTGGTTACTTACTTGTGATTTAACAACAGAACATTTCTGCCACAAACAAATCTAAGGGCTTGCTTACACAAACATTTCCCTCTGAAGAGACATCCGTTGTGGACCACAGTTGTAGTGTAGCCCCAATCACTTGATTGTACAACCTTCCAAACCAGACGAAAGAAAGGAAACTTTTTCCACTGCATGTGTATACGTGTCTTTGCAGCTTGGAAGGAGCAGTAAAAACGCAGCTCAACTGCTGGACAGGTGGGGAGGGCATTGGTTCTGCGTATCCCTTCTAAATGTGTCCCTTCACTCTATCCTCAACTCCCTAACCCACATCTTCAACCTCTCCATCTCCTCCAGCACCTTTCCTTCCCCGCTCAAACATGCACTGGTTACCCCCATACTCAAAAAACCCTCACTAGATCCCACCTGTTTGAATAACTTAAGACCAATCTCCCTGCTCCCGTTTGCCTCCAAGCTCATCGAACGCCTTGTCCATGACGAAATAAGTTGCTACCTCACGGACAACAACCTTCTCGACCCCCTACAGTCTGGCTTCCGCCCACAACATTCTACTGAAACTGCCCTACTAAAACTCACCAATGACCTACTAACTGCTAAAACCAATGGTCACTACTTCCTACTCATACTTTTAGGCCTCTCTGCTGCCTTTGACACAGTTGACTACCTGCTCCTCCTCAGCAAATGACACTCCCTTGGCTTCCGTGATTCTGCATTATCCTGGTTCTCCTCCTACCTATCTCAGCGCACTTTCAGTGTCACTTACAACTCCATCTCCTCCGCTCCCCTTCCTCTTTCTGTTGGGGTACCCCAAGGCTCCGTCCTTGGGCCTCTCCTATTCTCACTCTATACCTCTTCCCTGGGCCAGTTGATAATCTCCCATGGCTTCCAATACCACCTCTATGCCGATGACACCCAGATCAATCTCTCCACTCCCCAACTCACCCCCTCGATCTCCTCACGGATCTCAAACTTACTGAATGACATATCGGTATGGATGTCACACCACTTCCTCAAACTTAAACTTTCTAAAACTGAGCATGTTATATTACCCCCCCCCCCCCCCCGTGACTTCACCATTAATATCAACAACACAACCATTGGTCCCTCCACACATGCCAGGGTCCTGGGTGTACTCCTTGATTCTGATCTCTCCTTCAGCCCCCATATCCAATCACTGGCTAAATCCTGCCTCCTTAACCTCCGCAACATCTCCAGAATTCGACCCTTCCTCACTAATGACACCACAAAGCAACTTATTCACTCCTTGATTATTTCCCGCCTTGACCACTGCAACTCTCTCCTTAATGGACTATCCTTAAGCAGGCTATCCCCCTTCAGTCTATTATGAATGCTGCTGCTAGACTAATACACCTCACTAATCGATCTGTGACTGCTGCCCCTCTCTGCCAATCTCTTCACTGGCTTCCCCTACCCCACTGTGTAAAATTCAAAATGCTAACCACAACATACAAGGCCATCCACAACATTGCCCCCAGCTACATCAACAACCTCATCTGCAGATATCGCCCAAATCGTCCCCTCCGCTCCTCCCAGGACCTCCTGCTCTCTAGCTCCCTTGTTACCTCCTCCCATGCTCGCCTTCAGGACTTCTCCAGAGCCTCTCACATCCTCTGGAAAAGTGCTTAGCGTAGCCTAGAAGAACCCACTCTGGGTTAGGCCTCTCATGTGACCTTGCTTGGTGGCCAGCGAGGAGGGGAAACATGGAGCACGTGATGACCACTCTGTCACATAGCCCAACACCTACCCCTACAAGCAGAATTTTTTGTCTTATTTCTATTAACAGCTCTTGTTTAGGGATAGCCTTATGTTCGGGTTTAAAAACTGACTTTTTTTGGGAGCAGTGATTTTAATAAAGCTTAAAGTGAAACAATAAAAGTGTAATATTCCTTTAAATTTCGTACCTGGGGGGTGTCTATAGTATGCCTATAAAGGGGCGCATGTTTCCCGTGTTTAGAACAGCCTGACAGCAAAATGACATTTCAAAGGAAAAAAAAGTCATTCAAAACTACTCGCGACTATTAATGAATTGTCGGTCTGACAATACATATAACAGTTCATTGATAAATATGGCATGGGATGAGGCCCTTCTCCCCATCAACATGGGGACAAGGTGCTTTGGGGGGGCTACCTCAAAGCACCCTCCCAATATTGAGGGCATGTGGCCTGGTACGGTTCGGGGGGGCGCTCTCTCGTCCCCCCCTCTTTTCCTGCAGCCTGCCAGGTTGCGTGCTCGGATAAGGGTCTGGTATAGATTTTTGGAGGGACCCCACGCCATTTTTTTTTTTGGCATGGGGTTCCCCTTAAAATCCATATCCGACCTGAAGAGTCTGGTATGGATTTTGAGGGGGACCCCCACGCCATTTTTTTTTAAATTTTGACGCGGGGTTCCCCTTAATATCCATACCAGACCTGAAGGGCCTGGTAGGGAATTTAGGGGGACCCCCAAGCCATTTTTTTTTATTTTGGCGCGGGGTTCCCCTTAATATACATACCAGACATGAAGGGTATGGTATGGAATTTAGGGGGACCCCCACGCCATTTTTAAAAAAAAATTTGCGCGGGGTTCCCCTTAATAACCATACCAGACCTGAAGGGCCTGGTATGGAATTTAGGGGGACCCCCACGCATTTTTTTTTAAATTTTGGTTCAGGGTTCCCCTGTGAGGAAATCCCATGCCGTTTTTATCAATGAACTTTTATGTGTATTGTCGGACCGACAATTCATTAATAGCCGTAGATTAATAGAGTAGATTTAAATGACTTTTTTTCCTTTGAAATGTCATTTTGCTGTCAGACTGTTCTAAACATGGGAAATATGCACCCCTTTACAGGCATACTATAGACACCCTCAGGTACGAAATTTAAAGGAATATTACACTTTTATTGTTTCACTTTAAGCATTATTAAAATCACTGCTCCCGAAAAAACGGACGTTTTTAAAACTTCTTTTTGCATTGATACATGTCCCCTGGGGCAGGACCCAGGTCCCCAAAGACTTTTTATGACAATACCATGCATATAAGCCTTTAAAATTAGCACTTTTGATTATTCATGTTCGTATCCCATAGACTTTAACGGTGTTCGCGTGATCAGACGCTTGCATCAAGAAATGTATGGTTTATTCATGTATAGGAATACAGACATATAGTCATATAGATATAGAATCATACAAATACTACATTACATAAAAACAGGTAACAAAATAAGTACTAGGAAGTTAAAATTGGGGTGTGCCCATATTGAGGCAGGTATTTTAAAAAGTAAACCTGCGCTAGCAATTTACTAAAAATAATTGATTAACTGTACCAAAACCAAATCATAAATAATCTATACAAATAATAGTGAATGTGAGAAATGTGTAAAAAATATTGATAATATATACCATACACAATTAGCCGCACACTGGGTGAAATCGTGCATGAAATGCACTAATAAGGAAAAAATACAAAGTGAAAAAGGACAAATCGCAAATATATGTGATGAACAAGCGCGACTATGAAGTGATATAGTGTCATTAAACTAATGCAAAAATTATATAAAATAAAAGCACTCTCATAAATAGTGAATGACAATGAAGTAAGCCTCTAAACAATCATAGACGCCAGGTAAAAAAATGAAGCAAAACAGTCAATTGCATCCAAATTTACAAATGATGGAATATCCATAGCTTTAAGAAACTCCTTCACAGAAGGGACAGATGGCAGACTTCCAGCATATTCATCCGCAGGATGATAAATGGCTACCAATATGCTGATGTTAAAGATGGTTGGGACCATAGAACTCGCGTTCCACCAAAAAAAGAAGGGAAAAATATATGGCATAAAACCTTAGGATATCATAAGGTCACCTGCGCATATATGCGCTACTCACAAGACCGGCATGCAGAGCAGGCATTCAGATAGTTGGTCGGTTCGCCGCTGATCGGCGTGCGTTCCACCAAAACAGGAAGTGATGTCACTGGTACTGGTTAGCAGGCGTAGGCAGGATGTTACGTCGACGCGTTTCGCCCCTCCCCCAGGGCGTTATCAAAGACTAAACGTTTAATCTTTGATAACGCCCTGGGGGAGGGGCGAAACGCGTCGACGTAACATCCTGCCTACGCCTGCTAACCAGTACCAGTGACATCACTTCCTGTTTTGGTGGAACGCACGCCGATCAGCGGCGAACCGACCAACTATCTGAATGCCTGCTCTGCATGCCGGTCTTGTGAGTAGCGCATATATGCGCAGGTGACCTTATGATATCCTAAGGTTTTATGCCATATATTTTTCCCTTCTTTTTTTGGTGGAACGCGAGTTCTATGGTCCCAACCATCTTTAACATCAGCATATCGGTAGCCATTTATCATCCTGCGGATGAATATGCTGGAAGTCTGCCATCTGTCCCTTCTGTGAAGGAGTTTCTTAAAGCTATGGATATTCCATCATTTGTAAATTTGGATGCAATTGACTGTTTTGCTTCATTTTTTTACCTGGCGTCTATGATTGTTTAGAGGCTTACTTCATTGTCATTCACTATTTATGAGAGTGCTTTTATTTTATATAATTTTT